>NC_134364.1:45662393-45884893 GCF_048569485.1 Anomaloglossus baeobatrachus | reverse complement strand
TGGTTGCCAGATTATATATGTCCGTCAAGGTGACCTTTCTACCTGTGTAACAGAGGACTTCACATCTTTTGGGTCTGAAAATTGCTCCTAATTTAGTTATTGGTATTGTAGAAATGCAAGGAACCATAATATGCATTTGATCCAATTCTGCAGGACTCTTTTTCCACCAAGTGTGTTTGAAAAGTGTCACTAAATGTATGCCCTAGACACATGCAGTGTACCTGATTAGATAAAATTAGTATGCCAACCCTACCTACGCCACAAGGTCTGTTTTGGCATAAATTTAGCCATTGATAGTTTTGTTTTTGACATGTGGGACACAATGTTGACCTATGATGGTTATGTAAGGCTAGTTTCGCTGTCATGTGACTGGAGCACGTGACCCGGAAGTTGCCGCGCTGCCATTGTACTGTATACAGTGTACTGGAGTCCGCCGGATCCGGCGAAAAGCCGAGTATGTAAAACTAGCCTTAGAAAGTGTAAAGGGCGCTTTAAACGCTGTGACATCACTAGCGATCGCCCCTGCCCCCGTCGTTTGTGCGTCACAGGCAAATCGCTGCCCGTGGCGGACAAAATCGGTAGTGCGCGTCACACATACTTACCTGCCTAACAACGTCGCTGTGGCCAGCGAACAACCTCTTTTCTAAGGGGGTGGTTCGTGCGGCGTCACAGCCACGTCACACAGCAGGCAACCAATAGAAGCGGAGGGGCGGAGATCAGCCGCATTCACGTCACTCCCACCTCGTTGCCGGAGGACGCAGGTACGCTGTTGTTCGTCGTTCCCAGGGTGTCACACGTAGCGATGTGTGCTACCTCAGGAACGACGAACAACCTGCGTCCAAAATCAGCAACGATATTTGGGAAATGAACAACGTGTCAACGATTTGGTGAGTATTTCTGATAGTTAGCGGTCGCTCGTACATGTCACACGCAACGACGTCGATAACGAGGCCGGATGTGCGTCACAAATTCCGTGACCCCGACGATATCTCGTTAGCGATGTCGTTGCGTGTAAAGCGGCCTTTAGTCTTGTGTCGCATCGGTCAAGCCCTCAGTAATTAGTAATATATCCCTTATCCTAAGGCTATGTGTCCACGGTAGAATGTACCTGCGGATTTTTCTGCCTGAAAATCCGCGACTTTCGCGGCAAATCCGTACCCGCGGATTTGCCGCGGATTTTGATGCGGATTTTTTTTTTTTCCCCATTCAAAACCAAAAATCCGCACCAAATCTGCAACAAACAATTGACATGCTGCAGATTTTTCCGGATCAAAATCCGCGGCAAATCCGCAGCGGAAAAATCCGCAGCATGGACACAGCATTTCCAAAATGCCATTGAAATGGCTTGGAAGTGCCGCTGCTGCAGATTTTCGGGAAATCCGCGGCAAATCCGCGGTAAATCCTCAGCGTGGGCACATAGCCTAAAGGTGGAGGAGAACTCTAAATCTTGGGAAAACCCCCCATTAAAGGGGCTATCTATATAGAGCAGGACGATATAAAATACAGAGCAGGAAGGTTAACGTTGCTCTGTATTTCGTGTTTACACTTACTAAATACTTACAGGAATACAATGTAAGTATTGCCCCCATATGTGTAAAGAGCATTACGAACAATGCAGCGCCGGGGGCTTGGAATATATTGACGACTCCACGGCTAATGGATGAGCAGCTACTGGGTCATCTATACATTTCGCATGTAGCAGCTGCATATTGGGGAGATTAAGCCTCCCTCCCCTGTGCTGTCTTTGTTGGATTTTGCAAAGGAGTGATGGAATAAATGACATCACTGGTCGGGAAGCCCCGCAGGGCACAGGATTGCTTTGTACCATTGCTGACAGCTGTCCACACGTATTACCAAGGGGCAAGTCACACCATACAATAGAAATAACACAACCGTCCCCCCCCCCCCCTTTATTCGTTATCCAGTTCAGTTGTTGAAGGCGGGATGTTTGCAATCATTTTCGCAGACTCCAGTGACCTGTTGCTCTGTTTGTCTTTTCCTTTATAAACACATTTGCAAACATGGAGAATTTCAGCACTTGCTTGTATCGGAGGATTAGATGCCTGTAAATTGCAAGATGATGAAAGGGGTTTCCTAATCCTTAACTTTCGAGGAACTTGGCTTTCCTTTTATTTACTGGTCTTACATTTGTTTCCTCTTCGTTACATTTGTTTGATAATAGAAAGTCTCATTTTCGTGTAAACCGAAACAAACATCTGTATCCTAGCTCGGAAGATGACATCGGCGTGAGCCGAGAGTGTCCTATGATGGAAAGGATCTTGTCATTATCTAGAGGAATGAACCCCCTTTGGCTCTGATCTGCTTGGACTTGTAGAGATAACTCATTACGGCTGAGTAGGAATTCATACCAAATCGGTTTTCCAGGATTTATACAATGAAGACTTCCAAAGCGGCAGCCGCCATATGTTCAGCATGACAACCTCAAACTACACAACTAGGGAGACACATCCAACATACACAGTCCTATAGAAAATTAAAAGAAGTGTCCGGCCAACACTCATGTCGACAGCTCTATAATTGGAGGTTGAAATAAACTTATTGTAGGCCAAATGGGTGCCGGAGCTGGGGCACCTCATCTGGTACACCCTTCCCTCAAATTTGTGAATTATCGCTTCACCATACTGGCCCATAGTTCACCATACTGGCCCATAGTTCACCATACTGGCCCATAGTTCACCATACTGGCCCATAGTTCACCATACTGGCCCATACTTTACCATACTGGCCCATACTTTACCATACTGGCCCATACTTTACCATACTGGCCCATACTTTACCATACTGGCCCATACTTTACCATACTGGCCCATACTTTACCATACTGGCCCATACTTTACCATACTGGCCCATACTTTACCATACTGGCCCATACTTTACCATACTGGCCCATACTTTACCATACTGGCCCATACTTCACCATACTGGCCCATAGTTCACCATACTGGCCCATAGTTCACCATACTGGCCCATAGTTCACCATACTGGCCCATAGTTCACCATACTGGCCCATAGTTCACCATACTGGCCCATAGTTCACCATACTGGCCCATAGTTCACCATAGTGGCCCATACTTTACCATACTGGCCCATAGTTCACCATACTGGCCCATAGTTCACCATACTGGCCCATAGTTCACCATACTGGCCCATAGTTCACCATACTGGCCCATAGTTCACCATACTGGCCCATAGTTCACCATAGTGGCCCATACTTTACCCTACTGGCCCATACTTTACCCTACTGGCCCATACTTTACCATACTGGCCCATACTTTACCATACTGGCCCATACTTTACCATACTGGCCCATACTTCACCATACTGGCCCATAGTTCACCATACTGGCCCATAGTTCACCATACTGGCCCATAGTTCACCATACTGGCCCATAGTTCACCATACTGGCCCATAGTTCACCATACTGGCCCATAGTTCACCATACTGGCCCATACTTTACCATACTGGCCCATACTTTACCATACTGGCCCATACTTTACCATACTGGCCCATACTTTACCATACTGGCCCATACTTTACCATACTGGCCCATACTTTACCATACTGGCCCATACTTTACCATACTGGCCCATACTTTACCATACTGGCCCATACTTTACCATACTGGCCCATACTTTACCATACTGGCCCATACTTTACCATTCTGGCCCATACTTTACCATACTTTACCATTCTGGCCCATACTTTACCATACTCGCTCATACTTTACCATACTGGCCCATATGTCACCATACTGGCCCATATGTCACCATACTGGCCCATATGTCACCATACTGGCCCATATGTCACCATACTGGCCCATATGTCACCATACTGGCCCATATGTCACCATACTGGCCCATATGTCACCATACTGGCCCATATGTCACCATACTGGCCCATATGTCACCATACTGGCCCATATGTCACCATACTGGCCCATATGTCACCATACTGGCCCATATGTCACCATACTGGCCCATATGTCACCATACTGGCCCATACGTCACCATACTGGCCCATACGTCACCATACTGGCCCATACTTCGCCATATAGACCCCATAATGCTCCCCAAAGAAATAAGAGACCTAATATACTGTTAGGCCGCAAAATTCCTCCTTCTGCTACATTCACACATTGGCATGAAATTTCCGTGTACTGCCCGATTTATTTATTTTTTGATCCAACGTTACACAAACCCATAGTTTCATGAATATATTTGCACATCTATGAAAATGACGGATTTCGAATGTGATATCCGCAAGATTCAGTACATGTCTTCTTGTAATCTGATTTTGATGATCCAAGTATGGAGTCTGTGGACTTGCCGATAACAAAAGGAAAAAATGTACTTCACACAGACTCTGCGAACTGGTGTGTAAATGCCACATCACCTACACGCCTGCTTCCAAATTCAGGCAAATATCCAGTACCCGTCAATAACTTTTTGATCTACATAGTTATTTTCTTATTATTAATGTGTAATGTTAGAATTTTTTTTTTCTAAATAAATTTTGACATTTTGAATCACTATCGGCACAATGTGTTTGATCAAAGGTCTGTGGTGTGCGCTGCGGCACCTCCATTGTGCTCACCCACTGAGGTCAGTCTCCCCCTGACATTGATGTCCCACATAATGGAAAGCCCATTGTCATTTCCTTGGAGAATTCCTTTAATTTCAGAAGTGCCGTGTGTTAAGCCTTATTTTTCCTTCTGTGAATAAACATTCATGGTAATCCGGATGATATTAATCATTGTCTGCTTTCCTGTTTACAGCAGATGGTTTAACCGGGCACAGAGTGCCATCCTTCTGTCCCGAATGCAGCCCCCATCAATGGCCTGGTGTAGGGTTTTCACTCCTGATCGCTATTATTAAATCCTATAAATTTAGTCTAGATTGGTAGGTCGGATTATGTGCTATCTTCTGCACTCCCAGGATGCAAGAAATGGTTAATGATCCTATTAAACTCTTAATGAACCAGCAATTAACTTTCCCATTTCCCATGTCACAGAGGAGAACATTATTGGCAATGGAGAAGGAAGATGAAGACGAAAGGAACAAAACTATAGAGAGTCTGAAGACTGCGCTAAGGACGAAACCTATGAGGTCAGAGCAATTCTCTATGAATATATATAAGTATGTATGTGTGTGCATGTATGTATGTATATTATGTATGTATGTATACATGCGGGTGTGTGTATGTATAATAAATAAATATATATATATATATATATATATATATATATATATTATATATGTGTATTTATACAGTGTGTATATATTTATATATATGTGTATTTATACAGTGTGTATATATTTATATATATGTGTATTTATACAGTGTGTATATATTTATATATATGTGTATGTATACAGTATGTGTGTATATATTTATATATATATATATATATATATATATATATATATATATATATGTGTATGTATACAGTGTGTGTATATAATATATATATATATATATATATATATATATATATATATATATATATATATATATATATATATATACACACACACATACTGTATACATACACACATTATATATATGTGTGTATGTATACAGTATGTGTGTGTGTGTATATATTTATATAATGTGTGTGTATAGAATGTGTAAGCGTGTATATATAATTTATGTATATATGTGAGTTTGTGTAAAATATATATATAATATATATAATTTGTGTGTATGTATGATGTGTGTATATATACAGTGAGGAAAATAACTATTTGATACACTGCCGTTTTTCACGTTTTCCCACCTGATAAGAATGGAGAGGTCTGTAATTGTTATTGTGGGTATAGTTCAGCTGTGACAGGCAGAATCCCCCCCAAAAAATCCAGAAAATCACATTGTATGATTTTTAATTATTTTGCATTTTATTGCATAATTTTAAGTATTTGATTCAATAGAAAAACAGAACTTATTATTTGGTAGAAACCTTTGTCTGCCATTACAGAGGTCGGACGTTTCCTGTAGATCTTGACCAGGTTTGCACACACTGCAGCAGGGATTTTGGCGACTCCTCCATACAGATCTTCTCCAAATCTTTCAGGTTTCGGGGCTGTCACTGGGCAACATTAAGTTTCAGCTCCATCCAAAGATTTTCTATTGGGTTCAGGTCTGGAGACTGGCTAGACCACTGCAGGAGCTTGAAATGTTTCTTACGGAGCCACTCCTTAGTTGCACTTGCTGTGTGTTTCGGGTCATTATCCTGCTGAAAGACCCAGCTATGACTACTTATCAATGCTCTTACTGAGAGAGAAAGGTTGATGGTTAAAATATTGCGATACATGACCCCATTCATCCTCCCTTTAATGTGGGGCAGTCCTCCTGTCCTTGTTTCAGAAAAGCACCCCCAAAGTATGATGTTTCCACCCCCATGCTTCTTGGTTGGGACTGTGTTCTTGAGGTTGTACTCATTCTTCTTCTTCCTCCAAATACGGTGAGTGGTGTTGATACCAAATGGTTCCATTTTGGTCTCATCTGACCACATGACCTTCTCCTATGCCTCCTCTGGAACATGCAGATGGTCAGTGATGAACTTCAAATCGCCTGGATATGTGCTGGTATGAGCAGAGGGACCTTGTGTTGCCTGCAGGATTTTACTCCATGACTGTGCAGTGTGTTATTAACGATAATCTTTGAGACTGTGGTCCCAGCCCTCTTCAGGTCATTGACCAGGTCCTCCCGTGTAGTTCTGGACTGATTCCTGACCTTTCTCAGAATCATCCTTGCCCCACGAGGCGACACCTTGCATGGAGACCGAATAAGATTGACAGTCATTTTGTGTTTCTTCCATTTTCTAATAATTGCGCCAGCAGTTGTTGTCTTCTCACCTAGCTGCTTGCCTATTATCCTGTAGCTCATCCCAGGCTTGTGCAGATCTAATTTTTAGTCCCTAGTGTCCTTAAACAGCTATTTGGTCTTGGCCATGATGCGGAGGTTGGAATGTGATTGGGTGGAGAGGTGTCTGTCATACAGGTAACAAGTTCAAAGAGGTGCAATTAATACAGGTATTGAGTGCAGAGTAGATAGGCTTCTTAAAGAAAACGTAACAGATCTGTGAGAGACAGAATTCTTCCTGGTTGGTCGGTGATCAAATACTTTTTTCATGCAATAAAATGCAAATTATTTAAAAATCATACAAAGGGATTTTCTGGATTTTTTTTTTATTCTGTTTGTCACAGTTGAAGTGTACCTACGATAAAAATTACAGACCTCTCCATTCTTTGTAGGTGGGAAAACCTTCCACATCGAAAATACTTATTTTTCCCCACTGTGTGTGTGTGTGTGTGTGTGTGTGTGTGTGTGTGTGTCTGGGTCTGTGTGTGTATGTCTGTGTGTGTGTGTATGTCTGTGTGTGTGTGTGTATGTCTGTGTGTGTGTGTGTATGTCTGTGTGTGTGTGTATGTCTGTGTGTGTGTGTATGTCTGTGTGTGTGTGTATGTCTGTGTGTGTGTGTGTGTGTGTGTGTCTGTGTGTGTGTCTGTGTGTCTGGGTCTGTGTGTGTATGTCTGTGTGTGTGTGTATGTCTGTGTGTGTGTATGTCTGTGTGTGTGTGTGTATGTCTGTGTGTGTGTGTGTATGTATGTCTGTGTGTGTGTGTGTGTGTATGTCTGTGTGTGTATGTGTGTGTGTATGTCTGTGTGTGTGTGTGGTGTGTGGTATGTGTGTGTGTATAATGTGGATGGGTGGTAGTGCAATATTTCTTACAAGAACTTGGATCACGTTGGTTTGAGGTTCTAAGGGGATACTGCGATATTGTTCAATTACATTTTATAGTTAAGGGTTTGAAATGTATTGCTTTTTTTGTGTCCTTTTTTTGTAGGTTTGTGACCAGGTTCATAGAGATGGACGGTTTAACTTGCATATTGAACTTCCTCAAAAATATGGACTACGAAATAGCAGAGTCCCAAATACATACCTCTCTCATTGGCTGCATCAAAGCGCTAATGAACAACTCTCAGGGACGGGCTCACGTCTTGGCCCATTCGGAGAGCATTAATGTGATCGCTCAGAGTCTGGCCACAGAGAACATCAAGACTAAAGTAGCTGTGCTGGAAATAATGGGGGCCGTCTGCTTGGTCCCTGGAGGACACAAGAAGGTCCTGGAAGCCATGCTGCACTACCAGAGATATGCCAGCGAGAGGACGCGCTTCCAGGTAACACCACTACCATACAATTACATTACTGGGTTATCACTGATCCACAGGTTAGAAGATAATTTGGTGATCCCTGAATGTTGACCTGCTAGGACCCAACTGGCCTCAGTGATGGGACCTCTAACGATCAGAGGGTCAGTGATCACTAACCCATTTGAAATAGCCCTGGTCTTGTGACTATCCAAAATGGCCATGGATTGTTGACAACCTATATCAGCCTGTTTGATCCATTGTAAAAAAAACCTAAAAAATTGAAACTCCAAAATGTTTCTTAATCGTTGTTCCCCAAACAAAAAATGCAATAAGTATCAGAATGAAAACAAATAAATATTTCAACTCCTTGCACAAAAAAATCTGCATCAATGGAGAAATTAAATGTTACACGTCTCAAAAATCATACCACAAAGCAATTTTTTTTCTTAGTTGACAAATCTCAAAATTTTCAAGCCACTAAAATGCTAAAAAAATAAATACCTTCACAGCTCTATTGACGAAAAATAGAATAAAAAAAACCCCACAATTTGCTGCTTCCAAAGAGCTCACTCCGACTTCAGTTTTTCTCGTAGAGACTATCAAAGTCTATGGGGTCATTCACATGTCTGTGTATTTTTTTTTTTTTTTGGGGGGTGGGCAAAGTGATCCTCACAAAATCAGAGTCTCTGGTCAAACTCTCACCTTGAAAAGAAATCTACATTGACTGGTTTAATGGGAGAAGCCTGAGAAATCTCCATCACTTGAGTGTTTTTGTTTGTTTGTTTTTTTGTTTTGTTTTTTCAAATCCAAGAAAACTTTTCAAAATCGAACCGTTAATTTTGCAAACAAGAAAAATATCGATGTGTGAATGGAGCCTTATGCGGTTGCTTGTTTCTGGCTGACGGGTAATAATACTGCACTGTTATGTTTCTTCATCCGTGTCACTGGTTTTCAGTAAATCCTACTCGTGACCTTCACTGCTCGAAGGGTGTTTTTGTTTTTATGAAATACACAATTCTCTTTTTTTTATTTTTTTTTTTTTTACATTTTTAAACATTCTTCAGTTACTGTCTACGTTATAATCGCACATGTTGTGTTTGTAATAACTTCTATAGGATCATTTTGCTGTGACTTTGTTTCTCTTTATGAAAATTAGAACCAGATCTCGTAAACACGAGATAAGATGTCTGTGTTATTTTCAGGTCAAGTTTCATGATCCTTCTGAAAATACACAGGCAAATATGAGCGCTTGATCCAGGGGTGTACATAGAAATCATGGGGACCTAAAGTAGAGGTTGTAATAATGCCCCCCCCCCCCCCCCAAAAAAAAAAAAATAAATAAATAAATATAAAATACTCAGCTGAGTCACATAAAAGCATATGCTACAACTTTTCAGCCCTTTCATGTAATTTTTCTCCTCCTATTGAAGCCTTTCATTGCACCCATACAGTATAATGCCGACAAAAGTGCCCAATAAGCACTGTGACTCCCCTTACAGTGACCTCCTGTACAGTACCCGCAACACGCACAGTATGAGGACGCTACTCAAAACGCCCCCTCAACTACACTAGCAACGTATGGTGACCCCCAACACAGTATATGCCCCAATAGTGACCCCCACACATCCCTACATGCAGTATAATGTCCCCCTCCCAGCCCCAGATACAGTATGATGGACCCCATAAAATCCTTCACACTTTATAACTGCTTGCATACATTACGTAGCCCTTCATAAAGTATAAAGGCTCCCTCATGGCCCTCCAAATATTATAATGGCCCTGACATTGCCTTCTATATAGTATAATGCACTACATAGTCCTCCATATAGTATAATGCACCCCCACTGTCCACCATATAGTATAATGCAACCCATTGTCCACCATATAGTATAATGCAACCCATTGTCCACCATATAGTATAATGCAACCCATTGTCCACCATATAGTATAATGCAACCCATTGTCCACCATATAGTATAATGCACACCCAATAATCCTCCATATAGTATAATGCATAGCCTCTTGTCCTCCATTTAATATAATGCACTCCCAATTGTTCACCATATAGCATAATGCATACCCCATTGTTCACCATATAGTATAATGCACACCTCATCGTCCTACATATAGTATAATGCACTCCATAGTCCTCCATATACTATAGTGTGCCCCCCATTGTCCACCATATAGTATAATGCACAGGCAATCATCTTTCATATAGTATAATGCAACCCATTGTCCACCATATAGTATAATGCATAGCCTCTTGTCCTCCATTTACGGTAATATAATGCACTCTCCATTGTCCACCTTATTGCATAATGGACATCCCATTGTTCACCATATAGTATAATGCACACCCCATCACCCTACATATAGTGTAATGCAAACCCCATCATCCTACATATAGTATAATGCACCCCATAGTCCTCCATAAAGTATAATGCGCCCCCCCCCAGAGTCCTCCATATATAATGCATTCCCCATAGTCCTCCATATAGCATAATGCACCTCCCATAATCCTCCATGTAATGTAATACACCTCCATATATAATGCCCAGCCCATCGTCATCCATGTAGTATTATAAATAATCCCCTCTCCTCTGGCCCTGCTGCTCCGGTGTCCGCAGGGAGTGTTCTCCACTGCTCTGCATAGCGGGTGAGGTGATGTCATCGCAAGCGCTGTGCTGAGCTGTCAGATCTCGGACGCAGCGGGAGTGTGATGAAGGAGGGAGCAGAGCGTGGAGCGCTCCCCTTTTCATCATTGCTTTCAATGTTATCGGCAGTTGTATGGATTTCCAACGCACGGCATTTCCACCAATCTGCTCTGGTGGATCTTGAATGAAAATGGTGAGTGGACAGCACAGCTCCATCCGCCGGGGTCTGCAGATCCGCTCCTATTCACTTCATGGCTGGACCCCAAGTAACCAGCAATCTGTCCTGAGGATCAGTGACAACTTGTCCAGTTGGCAATAGATCTTTTTAATTTTTAGGTTTAACCTCTGACCTTAAGAAATGACCTTGTATTTTAGCCTGTCCAATTCAAGTTTTTAGCTTTTGACAAAACACTTAACCAAATTCTTGTGTTAAAAATGCATATATTCAGATTCGCTCCTATTCACTTGAATAGGAGAGAATCTGCTGTACCCGGCTGCGACCACAAAACAGTGGAGGGAACTGCGATGTTCCTCTGCATACATCCGGAGCTGAGAACAGTGGATTGATGGGGGTGCCTGATGTAAGACCCCCCCAACAATCTGATGTCCATGATAAGTCATCAATATTATTGTGGTCAAACATTTAACACAAAGGACATATTTTCATGTTCTAAACAACAACTGAGATGCCATATCCACGTTTTCTTCCACAGGAGATTTGACTATTTCTTATTCTGGTGTTTCTTAGACTTTAATTAATGACCTGGATCGGAGTACAGGACGGTATCGTGATGAGGTCAGCCTGAAGACCGCCATCATGTCTTTTATTAATGCAGTACTGAGTCAAGGAGCCGGGGTGGTAAGAAATATATATATATATATATAGTTTTTTATTTTAATGAATTACTGCTGTAGATATTAATCATAAGGAATAAATGTTCTGTTTCATCAAAGCAGCTAAAATTTGGTATATTTTTTCTATATATTGTAGGAAAGCTTAGATTTCCGACTTCATCTCCGATTTGAATTCTTAATGTTGGGGATCCAGCCGGTCATTGATAAACTCCGGGAACATGATAACTCTACGCTGGATAGGTAAGTCATGCGGCTCACTGATTATTGCCCCTCCTGTGATGTATATGCCCCCAGCCCCTCCTGTGATGTATATGACCCCAGCCCGTCCTGTGATGTATATGCCCCCAATATGTTTGTTGTGGGGGTTTTTTTGTTGTTGTTTTGTGGTCCATGTCTGACAACTATGGTCAAAGTCGAAAGTTACTCTTATTAATTTTTATGTTCCAACTTATTTGCCAGGAGCCATTTTAAGCTCTTTTGTGCATGGTCTAGCAATGGGTCATGCATAGTAGGTTGTAATGGTCACCACAATTAGCACATAATAGAATAAAGCAATAAAAAAGGGAAACGGTCATCAGGTTTCCCATTGTTGAACTGATTCCAGCACACTTGGCCCCTCCTAATTCAGGTCCTAACGAGCTACTCGGTGTGCCCCTGCATTTGACTGTTGTTACTTGGCGCCATCCGGATCGATGGGTATGTCTGGACCAGTATCGGCGCCTGATGTGCACTCACTAATCCGGCTCCTGTGCATTTGATTGATGGAGGCGGGTAACGAGCAGAAGACGCAGAGGTCGGTCCATACATGCCCATCGGATCCTTAGGACTCTAATTAGGAAGGACAGAATTTGTTGGTACTGGTTTATTAATGGGAAACCTGATGACCGCTTCCCTTTTACCTAGCAATGCATTTCATCAAAAATATTGGTAAAATATATCTTTGTACCGTGTTAGCCAGTAGAGATAAAAAATTGTTTAAAAGAACTGAAGTCCTCAGTGGTTAATACCTTTTAATGGCTAACTGAAAAGATGGTAATTATAGCAAGCTTTCCAGACTAAGCAGGTCTCTTCTGAAGAAGAGACCTGAGCAGTCTGGAAAGCTGCTATTATTACCATCTTTTCAGTTAGCCATTAAAAGGTATCAACCACTGAGGACTTCAGTTCATCAAAAATATCCATATCCTTGAATATACCAGTACAGCATCTTGAACTTTTGGCTGAGGATCCCCTTGGACGCAGAACAGAGAGCCACGTTGGCCGACTCAGCCTGTCCATGGGGTACATGCTTGGGCAATTATTTGATTTACCGCCATTTGTGGGGTTTTCTGGAATTGGCCGATATTTTGGTATAAAATAATAAAGAGCTCAGTATTCAGCTTCTACCCCCCTCCTGCATTTCAGAGCTGACGATCTCCTCTTCCTCGATGGTCACTGTTTACTTGTCTGCAGCGATGATCTGCCGTCTACCGCTGCGGCCGATCAATGGTCTTCACGTTCACTTACGGCTGACGGCACACTGCAGCAAAGTGAAGAATGACCAGCGGGGAGGAGCGAAGCAGCAGTACCGAAACGGCATAGGACCTCTTTTTCCTTCATTGTATCCCAATCCTGGAAAGTGCCTGTAGAACTTTATGGAAAGAGGAAAGTTCTCTGCAGGGTGGCCACGTCTAATCCTTCCATATTTGCAGGCATTTAGATTTCTTTGAAATGCTGAGAAATGAAGATGAACTTGAATTTGCCAAAAGATTTGACCTGGTAAGTGTCCTGATATTTTGCCCCTCTAATAGATGGGATGTATCACATCCTCGGATTTATAATCTGCATTTCTTACTTCCTCAGGTTCACATAGACACTAAAAGCGCAACTCAGATGTTTGAGCTGGTAAGGAAGAAGCTAACGCACTCCGAATCCTATCCGCACTTTATGTCTATACTTCATCATTGCCTCCAAATGCCTTGTAAGTATGCGAGCTGGGAAGCTATTGTGCACAAGCAATGCTGGTCGGAGATAAATTGGACAGATTAATGCTATAATAAATAGATTAATTGTATTATTAACTTGCATAACTGAATAACTAATTCCTATTGAAGTATATGGAGCGCTGCACCTCAGCCAGGGAAGTGACTGGTGAAATGCATAACTCCACGAAACAGAGGGGTCATGCAGTAGAGTCTTGGGCAGGGTGGGGAACCTTATTTCTGCCGAGGGCCAGTTGGAAATTTCTACCTACCATTGGGGGCCACACAAAATTATCAACTTGAAAATTACCCTGCTATATGTGATCAATCAATTAGCTCACCCCTACTATGGTGGCTGGAGCAGCTTCTCTTTGCTACAGCTGTGATGTTAAGGGATATTGTTAAAGTTGCTTCTCACTGAACGCAGTCATCTCTTTGTGATAATAAAATTGATAAATCATATACATCACGTCTGAGTCGCTGGGGGCATATATAAATCACAGGAGGGGCTTGGGGCATATACATCACAGGAGGGGCTTGGGGCATATACATCACAGGAGGGGCTGGGGGCATATACATCACAGGAGGGGCTGGGGGAATGTACATCACAGGAGGGGCTAGGGGGCATATACATCACAGGAGGGGCTGGGGCATATACATCACAGGAGGTGCGGGCCACATAAAAAGTTAATGCAGGCCTGAGGTTTCCCACCCCATGGCTAGGGGAACTACTACGCATATCAGCTAACAGCAGCATCTGCTGTTCACCCAAGATGATCCCTCCTGCATAAGTCTGCAGCTGTTGTAGATTCCATCACTGCTATCCTTTCTTTTATAGTCCTTCGGCAGTACATTAGAAGGGTTTTCCAGCTTTTTTTTTTAATAAACTGACAGTGGCAAGCATGGGGATCAAAAAAGACCTACTCTCCCTTGGACATATCATTGGTACAGCCGCACAGAGGTTCAAGTGATAGGGGAGCCACTAACGCCTCCAAAGCAGCAAGGAACAGAACTATTGGACTCCAAAGGGCCCATATACTGTTCTTGCACAAGGGTCCTTTTCTATTTGTGTCCGCCACTGGCCACAAGAGATGGCGTAGCGACCACTAGCCTCCTGATCCTGCATCCACTTGATGGCTGCAGTAATCAGGTGACTGTTGGTTTTAACAATTACCGCTAACAGGCGGGGAAGCAATTCTCCCCCCCTGGGTAAGTAGATTTTCTTTTAGCCCCATGGATTGCTGCTGTCAGATTTTTAAACAAGCCGCATACCCCCTTTTAATTCCCCGCTTTGCAGAATCATCCTACTGTAACTAGATCACTTACCCTAGCAGACTCTGTCTCAATCTGTACAGCAAATCTGAGCAAAAAATGTTACAGGGAACCTGTCACCACTTTTTTTTGGCTATAAGCTGCGGCCCCCACCACCGGGCTCTTATATACAGCATTCTAACATGCTGTATATAAGAGCCCAGGCCAGGGGTAGAACATAAAAAACACTTTATAATACTTACCTAACGGTCGCACGGTTGGCCATATGGGCGTCTTCGCCCTCCGGTGCCGCCTCTTTTGGCCACCTTTGTGCTCTTTCTTATCTAGTCGCGGTGCATGACGGGTCTGACGTCATCCACACTCGCCGACATTCCGGTCCTGAGCAGGGCAGATCAAAGTATTGTAGTGCGCCTGCGCAGGACCGGCGAGTGTGTATGACGTAGACGCGTCATGCACCCAGGCTTCAGAAAGAGAACGAAGATGTCCAAAAGAGGCGGCGTCAGCACCGGACAATGGAGACGCCCAAAAGGCCCACCGTGCGTATTATAAAGTGTTTTTTATGTTATACCCCCGGCCTGGGCTCTTATATACAGCATGTTAGAATACTGCATATAAGAGCCCGGTGGTGGCCGCAGCTTATAGGCCAAAAAAGTGATGCCAGGTTCCCTTTAAGCTACTTTGTGATCACTATTATTAGAGTACTTTTTGGTTGGTGCTATCTATGTGACTGCAGACTTGTGAATCCTTACAGCACGCAGTATGCACACTGTCAGGTTTCTCCGGTCATATGACTGCATGTATGCAATTCTCAGACTTCCGGCCACATTCGGACACCGGCCTCGTTCAATTCGCTTGTATTTTGTGTGTGCAAATTGCAAACTTGCCATTACGCGCCCACCTGCTCTTGCTGGCTTTACTGCAGAAACCTGACAGTGCGCACACTGCGAGCTGTCAGGATTACCAACTTTGCAATCACATATAATGCCTGGACAACCCCTTTAAAACATTTTTTTTTTTTTTATGGATAGTTGTCACATAAAGAACAAAAGAATACCCAAATTATAAAAAAAAATATTTAGAAAAGTCTGATTCAAAAAAACGGTTTTATTATGACACATTTCCTTTTAAACCATATCCAATAAAATGTCAACACGTCTTTGAAATCACAAGTTTAATAAAAAACACAACCTGGCAGCGGGCCTCCGATAAATCTGTCGTCTTGGCCGGCTCGGCTATTCTCTGTTACATATTTGCTCCATGATGATTATTTATAGTCCGCTTCTGGTGTCACTTGATGTCAATTGTTTTCCTTCTTTTTTTTCTTCTGAGAACACGATACATTATCTGCGGATACTTTGCTCGCTGAAGGTTGTGCCCTTGTCCTCGGAGAATATAACATTTATTCAATGCCCTTGTCCCTTTTTGTTCTTTTCTAAACAGATAAACGAAATGGCAATACTGTACATTACTGGCTCCTCCTGGACCGGATAGTTCAGCAAATTGTGGTCCAGAACGACAAAGGCCAAGATCCCGACATCTCTCCGCTGGAAAATTTCAATGTCAAAAATGTCGTTAGAATGTAAGCGATGATCGATAGAATGTCATATTGTGTCATTTCATACCAAGGTTTCAGTTAGAAACAAAGATATTTCTTATGGAAGGAAAGCTAATGGCGGTGGAGCAGACCCAATCTACTGGAGATACAATTAGGTCATTACTAGCATTTTAACCCTTCTGTACTAGTTGTACTAATCTGTAGGGGGTCATTTTGACCCCCATGGTACCAGACAAGGGTTAAAGCTAGGATCAAACCACGATTATGGTTAGTGTTCAACATATAGACCAAGACCTTCTCCGAATGGCGCGGCGGTCAAGAATTCGTGCCTATACATCTTTCATATTCATGGGACAGCCAGAGATTGACAAGCACAGCGTTTGCTGCTCCTACTAAAGATGAATGGAGCGGAGGTTCACATGCTTAAACTTTTCAGAGACACATTATCAGGACCGCTGGGGCTCCTAGTGAATGGAGCGGAGGCGCACATGCTAAAATGCTTCAGAGACACATTATCAGGACCGCTGGGGCTCCTAGTGAATGGAGTGGAGGTTCACATGCTAAACCTCTTCAGAGACACATTATCAGGACCGCTGGGGCTCCAAGTGAATGGAGCGGAGGTTCACATGCTAAATAAACCTCTTCAGAGACACATTATCAGGACCGCTGGGGCTCCTAGTGAATGGAGCGGAGGTTCACATGCTAAAACGCTTCAGATCAAAAAAGTCAGTGGAGCCTTTGTTAGGAGTCTCAACACAGAAACCAGCCAGATATCCCTCCGGGAAGGACCTAGCCAAGGAATGGCTCTTTTTAGGAGACCTCCATAACCATCATATTAAGTGGCCCTTTTAGTCAATATCCAACTCTTTGACCAGTTTAAAGATATGACAAGGGAAATACCAAGGCCAGGTATCCATCCACAGACAGCTGTTTCGGGGTATTGCCCCCCATCAGTGTGGAGTAGGATTGTGGCCAGGTGGGAGCAATGCCTAGTAGACCAACAAGACAAAACAATCACTGATCTCGGGGAGACCAGCCAGAGAAAACACTGCCGGCAGCCAGCGAAGGCGCTCAACACAGTGAAATCCTAGGTGCATTGCCCCCTGGGAAATATGCAAATCAAAAAAGTCAGTGGAGCCTCTGTTAGGAGTCTCGACACAGAAACTAGCCAGATATCCCTCCGGGAAGGACCTAGTCAAGGAGTGGCTCTTTTTAGGAGACCACCATAACCACCATATTAAGTGGCCCTTTTAGTCAATATCCAACTCTTTGTCTTTAAAACTCTTCAGAGACACATTATCAGGATCGCTGGGGCTCCAAGTGAATGGGGAGGAGGTGTACATGTTAAAACTCTTTAGAGGCACATTATCTGGATCGCTGGGGCTCCTAGTTGTCAGGATATTATCCCCTCACCTCAAATCTTGGTACAAAACCTTTAAGTAAAAAGTACTGATGTTTGTTTAGGGCCGAAAAAGAAAAAAAAAAAAGTTAATGTTCCCTTTGACCACAAAGTATGGCTAGATGTACACCATTCTAGCATATTATATTTTGGGAGAGGGACTAAAGATGCTACACCAAGAGTATACTTATATATATTTTTTTGTTTGATGGGAGGGGTGGGAAGTGTGTGGCAGATTTGGGGCAAGCAAGAGTAGTACAGTAACAAGTTGGGATGGATGAAACATGACAGCATCCCTTAGGCAGCTTACTAACGGAGCTGTGCAGGTGGGTACTCAAAGTTGCCAAATGGCACAAAAATGTGCATTTTTTCTTGTGGTGCGTCAAAAGAATACTGTGCACTAATTATGACCCTGCTGTAATTATGGTCAAGCACTTCTGCTAACTTTTCAGAGCAGTGATTGACAGGTTGCTGCGTAAGTGCTGCGCAGTGGCTCGTTGTTCACCGCGAAGAGGGAGCACTATGGATTAGTTTAGTCCTCATATCCATGTGGCACTATTATTGCACCATTTTGCTTACTAAGAGTACAGATTTCTAGAGTAGCATGCTGCCCTGTTCTACATCCTCCCTCTTTAAGAAAAAACAAAAAAGCTAGCACTAAATGTGCACTTCAGCACTAAAAATTCCAACTGTACTTATTAGAAATTTGTGATTTTTGGCAAAAAATTGCAATTTCTTGAGCCACCCCGCCACTCCACGGCAAATCTCATTTGGGGCAGTCCTAACACTAAAATATTTTTATAAAATGTGCCATACGGCCTCACATATGAATAGTAGAACTGCTCTTAGCAGCACTCACCTGGTCTATTTCAATCCCGCACCCATGGCTGAATCATGGCTGTGGGCGGGACAGGTCCAAGCAAATGCTGCATGAAGTAAATAGCCTGTGGACAGGGCCTGATGACTGAATGTGAACAGTCCCCAATCGCCAAAATCTAGACAGGTGGGATACATCCCAAATTGGGGTGCATAGCAAGGTGGGGGTCAGCCACCGAACCAATTCAATGAAGAAAAAACAAAAAAGCCAGCACTAAATGTGCACTACAGCACTAAACATTCCAACTGTACTTATTATAAATTTGAGATTTCTTTGTCGCTCCATTGGGAGACCCAGACAATTGGGTGTATAGCTATTGCCTCTGGAGGCCACACAAAGTATTACACTTAAAAGTGTAAGGCCCCTCCCCTTCTGGCTATACACCCCCAGTGGGATCACTGGCTCACCAGTTTTGTGCTTTGTGCGAAGGAGGCAACACATCCACGCATAGCTCCACTTTTTAGTCAGCAGCAGCTGCTGACTATGTCGGATGGAAGAAAAGAGGACACATATAGTGTCCCCAGCATGCTCCCTTCTCACCCCACTGTGTCGGAGGTGTTTGTAAGGTTGAGGTACCCATTGCGGGTACGGCGGCAGGAGCCCACATGCTGATTCCTTCCCCATCCCTTTTTACAGGGCTCTGGGTGAAGTGGGATTTACCGGTCTCCAGGCACTGAGACCGTGCTCCATCTACAGCCCCTGGAGAAGATGCTGGATGGAGCGGAGTACATCAGGGACATGGCCCTGCTTCCTCAAGGTACTCTGTGTCCCCGTGCATTTGGCGCTCACACCGCAGCATGCTGGGTGTTGTAGTGCGCCAGGGGACATCAGCGCTGCGGCGCCTGTGCCATGGCCTCATTCAGCCTCGCTGAAGCAGGCTCATTTATGGGAACTGGTCGCGCCGGCCGCTGGGACTGCGGCGCGGCTGGCACTTGTAGTGCGCCGGGGACTTCAGCGCGGCCTGCGCTTTTACGGCGGCCGCGCTGATAACTAGAGTCCCCGGCTTTTGCGGCCTGTTTCCGTTCGTTCCCGCCCCCAGACCTGCCAGTCAGGAGAGGGGCGGGACGCTGGCCGCTTCCAGTAATCGGTCGCGCCGGCCGCTGGCAGCGGCGCGGCTGGCACTTGTGGTGCGCCGGGGACTTCAGCGCGGCCCGCGCTTTTACGGCGGCCGCGCTGATAACTAGAGTCCCCGGCTTTTGCGGCCTGCTTCCGTTCGTTCCCGCCCCCAGACCTGCCAGTCAGGAGAGGGGCGGGACGCTGGCCACTTTTATGAATCGGTCGCGCCGGCCGCTGGAACGGCGGCGCGGCTGGCACTTGTGGTGCGCCGGGGACTTCAGCGCGGCCCGCGCTTTTACGGCGGCCGCGCTGTTAACTCGAGTCCCCGGCTTCTGGGCCTAATCTCCCTTCATTACCGCCCACAGCCCTGACAGTCAGGGTAGGGGCGTGACGCTGCATAGAGCAGCGCTGAGAGCTGGAGTATGTTTTGCATACTCCACCCCTCTCACTGTGTGCACTGTGAATCCGGATTCCCGCACTTTCTCAGGCACGCCCACGGCTTCCTTCTCTACAAGGACGCTGGCAGCCATTAGTGCAGTTTCTGTACGATACAGAGACAAGTGTGGAAGACCCTGGCATTCTGATAGTCACACAATCGCTGTAACAGGCGTTAAGCAGCACCTGTGGTGCTAACCCCACTAGTGCAGATGTGCACTTATAGATATGCTTGTACTATATACATTGCACTGTTTGGTCGCACGTTGTATATACCCTCCTGGATTAGGCGGAGGAGTTATCAGCATATTCTCTGTGTAAAACAAAAGTGCAGAACCACATGTTTTTCTATACAGCTGGTACAGCATGTACGGCTATACGGCCGGCAGGTCACATAGACTCCCATTATATGCACTAATGGCCAGGGGATGAGGACGGTGTCTGCAGTATTTACCGACAGTTTTTCTGAGACTATGGCTAGGATACTAGAAGCCTAGCAGTCCGGACATGTCTCTCACAATATGGGCACTGTTGAATCACTGATCCATGGCCCCCCTCAGTGTGAATAACTAACAGGCATCCCAGAGTCACGGCTCTGCAAGGACGTCAGTCCCAGACAGCCACCAAGTGGGCTCGCTATCAGCGGCCTCGGTTTCTCAGGGTCCTAACAGAAGGGCTCGCTGTGTAATGAGGCGGAAGTAGCGGCTCAGGATTCTGATCCTGAGACCGCTCTCAATCTGGATACACCTGATTGTGACGCCATAGTAAATAATCTTATAGCGTCCATCTATAGAATGTGGGTTATTTCTCACAGCTCCTCCAGTGGAGGAGTCAGCTTCATGTATTTTTCTGGACCACTCTGCCTTCAGAGAGGCAGTCCAGGAACACCACGCTTATCCAGATATGCGCTTCCCCAAACGGCTTAGGATACATGTTATCCCTGTCCCCTGACTTGGTCAAGGACTGGACCCAATGTCCCGAGCGGCATCCTCCAATCTCTAGGCTTGTAGCTAGATCCATAGTTGCAGTGGGAGATGGAACTGCAAAATCAAAGATGCTGCTGACAGACAGATGGATCTCTGGTCGAAAGCCATCTATGAGGCTGTCGGCGTTGGCTCCGGCATTCTCTCCCTTGGGGCACTCCAAGCTATTTCAGCTTGCCTTACACAGATTGATACGGTTACACGTACATCTGTGCCGCAGGTGGCATCCTTAACCTCTCAAATGTCTGCATTTGTTTCTTACGCGATTCAGGTTGTCCTGGACTCTGCGAACCGTGCGGCGGTAGCCTCCGCTACTCCGTGTTTTTAAGCAGAGCCTGGTCTACGCGTTAAGTGAATGGAAGGCAGATCTGCTTCCAAAAAAGGTTGCCTAACCAGTTGCCTTTCTCTGCTGACCGACTGTTTGGTGAGCGTTGGATGTAACCATTAAACAGTCCAGAGGTAAGGATTCATCCTTTCCTCAGCCCGGACACAACAAACCCCAACAGAGCAAGAGGCAGTCGGGGTTTTCGGTTTTTTCGAGGCTCGGGCAGGCCCCTTTTTTTCCTCGTCCAATGTGGACTCAAAAGGATTAGAGGAGCTAAGATTCTTAGCGGGCTCAGTCTCGCCCCAAAAAAAAAAAAAAAAAAAAAAAAAAGCGACAGTCTGAAAACCCGCTTCCAAGGCGGCTTCCTCATGACTTGCGGCCTCGGTCGGTAGCAGGCTCTCCCGCCTTGGCGATATTTAGCTGCCATAGGTCAATGACACCTCCCGGCCGGGCCGCTGCTCTTCTGCAAACAGGGTGCACTCTATAGGCAGAAAGAGTGATGTCCCCCGTTCCTCTTCAGGAACAAGGTCACGGTTTACCCCAAATTCTTTGCGGTACCTATAACAACGGGCCGTTCCGTCCCGTTCTGGATCTAAAAATGCTCAGCAAGCTCGTGGACACCAGGCGGTTCCGGATGGAATCCCTCCGCCATGTCATCGCCTCAAGGTCCCAAGGATATTTCCTAGCATCGTTAGGCATCAAGGATGCTTATCCACACGTGCCGATTGATCCAGAGCACTAGCGTTTCTACGCTTCGTTATAGGAAACGAACACCTTCTGTTCGTAGCTCTACCTTCCGGCTAGCGACAGTCCAACTGGTCTTCGCCAAGGTCAGGGCAGCAGTAGTCACAGTCCTGCACTCTCAGGGTCACTCTGTGGTCCCGTATTTAGACGATCTACTTGTCAAGGCACTCTCTTAGGAAACATGCCAACTCTGCCCGAACGTTGCGCTGGAGACTCTCTAGAGTTTTGGGTGGATCATCAACTTTTTAAAGTCAGATCCGACCCCGACCCTATCGATAACATATCTAGGCATAGAGTTTCTTACTCTCTCAGCGATAGTGAAGCTGCCGCTAGACAAACAGCATTCCTACGGGCTGCAAGCTCTTCTTTAAGAACCAGTCGCACACATTGAGACGCCTCATGCACTTCCTACGTAAGATGGTAGCAATGGAGGCAGTTCCTTTCGCGCAGTTTTACTGCGTCCACTACAATGGGACATTCTCCGCCAATGGGTCAAGGAGTCGACGTCCCTCAACAGAGTCGTCGTTCTTTCTCAGGCGGCCAAGGAATCTCTACGGTGGTGGCTTCTTCTCACCTCTTGGTCAAAAAGAAGGTCCTTTCTATCCCCGTCCTGGGCGATAGTTACGACAGACGCGAGTCTATCAGGGTGGGGAGCAGTTTTTCTCCACTACAGCGCTCAGGGTACGTGGACTCAGCAAGAGTCCACTCTTCAGATCAATGTTCTTGACACAGAGCAGTGTATCTTGCCCTACAAACCTTCCAACAGCAATTGGAAAGCAAGCATATCCGACTTCAGTCGGACAGCCCCACAGCGGTGGCATACATCAACCACCAAGGAAGAACGCGCAACCGGCAAGCCTTCCAGGAAGTCCGGCAGGTTTGATGTGGGTGGATGACACGGCATCCACCATATCCACAATTCACATCCCAAGTGTGGAAACTAGGAAGCTGACTTTCTAAGTCGCTGAGGTGTGGCCGAAAGAGTATGGTCTCCTCACCCGGACGGGTTTCAGGAGATCTGGCGCCGCTGACAGAGGCCGGACGTCGATCTAATGGCGTCACGGCACAACAACAATGTGCCAGCTTCATGGCACGGTTTCACAATCATCGAGCTCTGGCGGCAAACGCCTTAGTTCAGCATTGGTCGCAGTTCCAGCTCCCTTAGGTGCCATCTCTGGCATTGTTGCCCAGAGTACTGCGCTAGATCAAGACCGACTGCGGCCGCGCCATCCTCGTCGCTACAAATTGGCCGAGGATGTTGTGGTACCAGACCAATCAGACTGGCTGTCTCAAGGGCCATTCTTCCATTTGGATTCTACGGCTCTCAACCGGATGGTGTGGCATTGAGTCCTGGAACCTAGTGTCGTTAGGATTACCTCTGGACGTGGTTGCCACCATGAGACAGGCTAGCATACCAACGTCCGCCAAGATTGACCACAGGACGTGGAAGATGTTCTTATCTCGGTGCTCGGCGCAGGGTGTTTCTCCCTGGCCGGTTGCATCGTCTATGTTTCCTTCCTTCCTGCAATCTAGGTAGGAAAATGGGTTGTCGCTCAGTTCCCTTTAGGGACAAGTCTCAGCGCTATCTGTATTTTTTTCAGAAACGACGACTTCCTCAGGTACGCACGTTCCTACGGGGAGTTTGTCTTCTCAGCACTCCGTACAAGCGGCTGTTTGAGCCCTGAGATCTGAACAAGGTTCTAATTGCTCTCCAGATGCCGCCTTTCGAGCCTTTGAAGGATGTCTCCCTTCCCGTTTTTCACGGGAAGTGGCCTTCTACTAACGTTCTCGTCTCTTAGGAGAGTTTCCGAGCTAGCAACGCTCTTATACAAACTCTCTTCCTGGTCCTTCACCAGGACAGGGTAGTTCTGCGTCCGGTTCCGGAATTTCTCCCTAAGGTGGTATCCCATTTTCATATCAATCAGGATATCACCTCACCTTCTTTGTGTCCTCGTCCAGTCCATCAATTTCAGAAAGATTTGCATCTGTTGGTTCTGGTGAGAGCACTCAGGTTCTACTTCCCGCATGGCGCTCCTGCGCCACCCGGATGCACTCTTTGTCCTTGTCGCTGGTCGGCGTAAACAGTCGCAAGCTTCCAGATCCACCCTTGCTCGGGGGATCGAGGAACCAATTCTTGAAACCTACAGTTCTACTGGGCTTCTGGTTCTCTCAAGGCCGAGGGCCCATTCTACCAGAGCCGTGGGTGCATCCTGGGCATTACGGCACCAGGCTGCGGCTCAGCAGGTGTGTCAGGCACCCACCTGGTCGAGTCTACTTACTTTTACCAAGCATTATCAGATGCATACCTACGCTTCGGCAGACGCCAGCCTAGGTAGATAAGTCATTCAGGCGGCGGTTGGCCACCTGTAGGAGAGGGCCGTTTGACGGCCCTATCATGAGGTATTCTTTTACCCACCCAGGGATTGCTTTTGGACATCCCAATTGTCTGGGTCTCCCAATGGAGCGACAAAGAAGAAGGGAATTTTGTTTACTTACCGTAAATTCCTTTTCTTCTAGCTCCAATTGGGAGACCCAGCACCCGCCCTGTTTTCTCGGGGTTTTTCTGTTTTTTCGGGTACACATGTTGTTCATGTGGTATGGTTCAGTTCTCCGATGTTTCCTCGGATTGAATTGGTCTTTAAACCGGTTATTGGCTTTCCTCCTTCTTGCTTTGGCACTAAAACTGGTGAGCCAGTGATCCCACTGGGGGTGTATAGTCAGAAGGGGAGGGGCCTTACACTTTTAAGTGTAATACTTTGTGTGGCCTCCAGAGGCAATAGCTATACACCCAATTGTCTGGGTCTCCCAATTGGAGCTAGAAGAAAAGGAATTTACGGTAAGTAAACAAAATTCCCTTCTTTTGGCAAAAAATTGCAATTTATTGAGCCACCCCGCCACTCTATGGCAATTCTCATTTGGGGCAGTCCTAACACTAAAATATTTTTATAAAATGTGCCAAACGGCCTCACATAATAAGTACAGTTTGGAAATTTTAGTGCTGAAGTGCACATTTGGTGCTGGCTTTTTGTTTTTTCTTCATTGAATTGCTCGGTGGCTGACCCCCACCTTGCCGTGCACCCCAATGTGGGATGTATTCCACCTGTCTAGATTTTGGCGGTTGGTGACTGTTCACATTCAGTCATCAGGCCTTGTCCACAGGCTATTTACTTCATGCAGCATTTGCTTGGACCTGTCCCGCCCACAGCCATGACTCAGTCATGGGTTTGGGATTGAAATAGACCAGGTGAGTGCTGCTAAGAGCAGTTCTACTATTCATATGTGAGGCCGTATGGCACATTTTATAAAAATATTTTGGTGTAGGACTGCCCAAAATGAGATTTGCCGTGACGTGGCGAGGTAGCTCAAGAAATTGCAATTTTTTGCCAAAAATCTCAAAATTTTTATAAGTACAGTTTGGAATTTTTAGTGCTGAAGTGCACATTTAGTGCTGGCTTTTTGTTTTTTCTTCATCCTCCCTCGTTTGTCCACCTTTACAAGACCCTGATGGTTACTTTGCTGGTTTTATTTCCACACAGGCTGGTTAATGAGAATGAAGTGAAGCAATGGAAGGAGCAGGCTGAGAAGATGAGAAAAGGTAAATGCATCTGCTATGATACTCAGTCCAATAGACAATGAAATACAGCTGATCCGGTGACTTTTAACCCTTTATCCCATTCCAGAGCATCATGAGCTGCAGCAGAAGCTGGAGAAAAAGGAGCGAGAATGCGATGCAAAGACTCAAGAGAAAGAGGAGATGATGGAGACGCTGAACAAGATGAAGGAGAAGCTTGAAAAGGAATCTACAGAGTGCAAGCAAGTGAAACAGCAGGTGGTGGAGCTCACCGCACAAATCCAGGAGCTGAACAGCGTAAGAAAGCCCGACCAGTGTCATTAGAAACTACTATATTTGGAGAACTTGGAAATATTAAAGGGTGTGCTGCATGACATACATTTATCCACCATACATGTCTGTATTACGGGGAATATATCAAAATATTACTTACTGTTTAAATCAGATTTTAAATGTATTTAGATATACTTTTACATGCATTTAAAGGGAATCTGTAACCAGGTTTTTGCCACCTTATAACATAGGGGCAGAGACCCTGATTCCAGTGATGTGTCACTTACTGGGCTGCCATTTTGATAAAATCACAGTTTAATCAGCAGGAGATTATCATTACAGGACTACTTGGCGTGCTGCAGGTAGTCCAGCATATTCATGAGCTCTGTATAACTACTAGATCTGCAGCAGAGAAAACAGTGATTTTATCAAAATGTTAGCAAACAGCTCAGTAATTGACACATCGCTGGAATCGGGGTCTTTGTCTTTATAGGTGGGGGAGCAAAAACCTGGTGACAGATTACCTTTAAACTAATCTGTATTAACAAAAAAAACTTGCAGTTTTCACACTGACCACTAGGCTTTATACTAGAGTCCTACTGCCTGATCTGTTCAGCAGCCGCTTGGACAAAAGCTGTAATAAATTAACTCTACAGGAGAGTGTTTGTTTTTTTTAAGCCTCCTCTGATCGGTGCAATGATCATTGTTCAGGAAGGAGGATGAGGTGAGCTGTGACCATAAAGAACCTGTTATTTACTGAATATAAACATGTTAAGTAATTGTAATCATGTCTGTGCTGATAATGAGACTCCTGAAAAGTCATCTATAAAGAACCAAAAGTATGAAGTCTAGTACAGAGTGTGAAAATTGAAAGTTTTTGATTATTTTTTTTTATTTTTTTTTTGTTAAATACAGGTAATGATATGGGAAGAAAAAACATAATGACTCAGTCAAGTTTTTACATTAAAGTATTACATTATTTTTTTGATGACCCATTGTAATTTTTCTGATAAGTGAATATTTTTACATATATTTTTAGAACTTGTCTCAAATGTAAATTGCTATTTAAAGACAAAGTATCACTACCTATACTTTAAGATTTGTGGTCTTTCGCAGTGCATTCATCATTGTTCTTTTGCTTTCGCAGCGAGCAATCTGTGCTCCCATTCCTGGAGGGCCGCCTCCTCCTCCAGGAGCCCCAGGAGGTCCGGTACCTCTGATTCCTGGAGGTATGATGCCACCTCCACCTCCTCCGCCACCACCTCTACTTGGAGGAATGGCACCTCCTCCACCCCCACCTCCACCACCAGGAGCTCCCCCCGCACCACCAGGACCTCCACGTTTAGGATTTATGTCTGCAGCTCCTGGACCTCTCGGTTCATCTCCGAAAAAGAAAAATATCCCTCAGCCGACCAATCCACTGAAATCCTTTAACTGGAATAAACTTTCGGAGGTGCGTATGGGAAGATTACATGTGCCCTTATTTAGGAAAATAATATCACCTGTAAAGCTAAATAGGGAACCCACTCTCTCAATTTAAATAACTTTTGAGATATTTTTTTCCTCTATAAAGGTGGAGGAAATTCTTTACACAATGTAACAAAAAGGAGACAGTCGCACTCTGTAGTGCTAACACATGTGGAACAATGAATATGGGAATATAGACATGCAGAACTGCTATGAAAAACATGTAAAAATTGAGATACTTGGCACACAAAAATGGCCAGTTTTATGTGAGCCCAACAGCCAGGCGACCTGTTTTTGTTGGGTCCCTATCAAACTAATGCTTCTCTTTGGGTTAAAAAACCTACAATTTATGGGCAGATAGGAACCTGCAAATGGAGAATTAAAATAACCTAAGGCTGAAGAGCAGGAGTGCTCAATTGGAAGGTATGACCCTGTAATCTAAGAAAGACTGATAGCACATTCTACCTTTCTAATGTGAACATGAACCATGGTAACAAAAAGGAGACAGTTGCACTCTGTAGTGCTAAGACATGTATAAAAATGAATATGGGAATATAGACTTGCATTACTGCTATGAAACACATGTAAAATTAAGATACTTTACATACAAAAATGGCCAGTTTTATGTGAGGCCAACAGCAAGGCGACCTCTTTTTCTTGGGTCCCTATCAAACTGATGCCTCTGAGTTAAAAAACCTACAATGTATGGGCAGCTTATACATTGCATTTGAGAATATAATCTCTTAGTATATCTTTACTTTATTAAAGATGTTGGGTTTTTTCCACTTTCTAGAACAAGCTGGAAGGAACTCTCTGGGCTGAGATTGATGATACCAAGGTGTTCAAAATATTAGATCTAGAAGACATCGAACGGACCTTCTCCGCATACCAAAGACCCCAGGTAGACTCAACGCACACGTTCACCGCCATTAAATAGTTCTTATCGCAGGTTGAAGCCTATGTAGTAAGTGAGACGTTAAAGGGATTGTCCAGAATCCCAAAATTATGTTTCGCTCAATTTTCCTGTTTTAAAGGGAACCTGTCACCTAGAGTATGCGTTCTGATCTATCAGCAGACACATGTGTGCCCTAATTACACCTCCCTACCCATCCCTGTGTTATCAAATTGCATAATATGAAAGTAATAAAAAACGTTTTATTACCTTCATATTTCCTATGTAAATTAGAGAGCTTCTGGTCACAGGGGCGGCGCCTTGCCCCTGCATACTTTCCGTGGTATCACGCCCCTGCTGGCGTGATACCATGGAGTCACATGAGCGACGTCCCACGTTTACACTTACTATTGCGGCAGGCTTCTCTTCCGGGTTCTCCTTGTCAGTTTCAGACGCGCCCTGCGCATGCTCAGTGCGCGTCTGAATCCGGTGCATGAACACCCGGAAAAGAAACCTGCCATAATGTGCGCAGGATAGAATGAGCAACGGTGAAGTCGCTCATGTGACTCCATGATATCACGCCCATAGGGGGGCGTGATACCAAGGAAAGTATGCAGACGTCCATAGGGCAAGGCGCATCCCCTGTGACCAGAAGCTCTCTAATTTACATAGGAAATATGAAGGTAATAAAATGTTTTTTATTACTTTCATATTATACAATTTTACAGCACAGGGATGGGTAGGTAGGTGTAATTAGGGCACACATGCGTCTGCTGATAGGTCAGAACGCATATTCTAGGTGACAGGTCCCCTTTAATGTCCTTCTTGGCGACCTAGCAGATCCAGTTCAACATTGGTCTTGGTACAACAGAGATCACTGTGTCTAAGATTGTAATGAAGGGGGCTGGTTAAGTGATTTGTATAAATAGCTAAGCCAGCCCCCTTCTCGGTCACTGCCGAGCTACAGACCGGAAAGCCCCCCCTTCAGACAGCTCTCTGTATTACATGCTAAAACAAAAGGGAAAAATGCTCTCTGCTGCGCCAGGACCAATGTGGAAGTGGTGATACCGCAACGGCAGGAGCGACGCTGAAGCCGGGAAATCTGGGTGCAATTGAAAGAGTATAAGAGTAAGTACAAAAATGTAATTTCATGTCCAATGAACAGAATTTTTTGGGATCCTGGACAAGGATAGTAAAGTTCTGAATTTCATATCCTGCAGAAAACGACTAACTTGGTTGTATGTAGTATCCCAGTATAGAATGAATATGCCTGTGTCATCAGAAAACGGCCTACTGTTCAAATCAGATGTTGTGTTACATGTATATGGAAGACAAAACTGGTAATCTTGCAGTTTTCACAGACCTCTTGCATCAGACTTTTCAGCAGGTTCCTTATTATCCTCACAGACAGGTTTAGAATGTACAGAACTGATGACACAAGATCCACCAATCACAACAGGCGATGTCACAGCTCCACAATGATCTTTGCACACGCTCATTAGATGCTTCAATACAAAAGATGGGGCCAGAGTCTGACCATTGTGGCTCGTGCACATGTATGGTGGAAAGTGTCACCACTGTGAAAATGGCAGGATTTCTTAGTTTTATTTTTATTATATGTTGTGATAATGAAACTATAAAATTGGTAACATTAAAAAAATAACACACAAGCCTGATTTTAAATAGGTCATTTTGTGATAGCACATTCCCTTTTAGCCAACTACTGTATATCATATGTCATTAATATGTGTTCATAGTAAGTTATATTTATACTAGAGATAAGGAAATCTATTTGTGGGACCCTGCTCCAATGGCCACCTCCTTATTCTGTGGTCAGAGGAGCCCTATAAACTAACCCCCTAACTCCTTACTCTGTGATCTGGGGAGCCCTATGAATGGCCTACGGTAATAACTCCTTACTCTGTGATCTGGAGAGCCCTATGAACCACCTCCTACCTCTTTACTCTGTGGTCTGGGGAGCCCTATGAATGGCCTAAATAGCTCCTTACTCTGTGGTCTGGGGAGCCCTATGAACTACCTCCTTACTCTGTGGTCTGGGGAGCCCTATGAATAGCCTAATAGCTCCTTAGTCTGTGGTCTGAGGAGCCCTATAAACTAACCCCCTAACTCCTTACTCTGTGGTCTGGGGAGCCCTATGAATGGCCTAATGGCTCCTTACTCTGTGGTCTGGGGAGTCCTATGAATGGCCTAATAGCTCCTTACTCTGTGGTCTGGGGAGTCCTATGAATGGCCTAATAGCTCCTTACTCTGTGGTCTGGGGAGTCCTATGAATGGCCTAATAGCTCCTTACTCTGTGGTCTGGGGAGTCCTATGAATGGCCTAAATAGCTCCTTACTCTGTGGTCTGGGGAGCCCTAGAAATGGCCTAAATAGCTCCTTACTCTGTGGTCTGGGGAGTCCTATGAATGGCCTAATAGCTCCTTACTCTGTGGTCTGGGGAGCCCTAGAAATGGCCTAAATAGCTCCTTACTCTGTGGTCTGGGGAGCCCTATGAATGGCCTAATAGCTCTTTACTTTTTGGTCTGGGGAGCCCTACGAATTGGCTAATAGCTCCTTACTCTGTGGTCTGGGGAGTCCTATGAATGGCCTTATTGCTCCTTACTCTGTGGTCTGGGGAGTCCTATGAATGGCCTAATAGCTCCTTACTCTGTGGTCTGGGGAGCCCTATGAATAGCCTAATAGCTCCTTAGTCTGTGGTCTGAGGAGCCCTATAAACTAACCCCCTAACTCCTTACTCTGTGGTCTGGGGAGCCCTATGAATGGCCTAATAGTTCCTTACTCTGTGGTCTGGGGAGTCCTATGAATGGCCTAATAGCTCCTTACTCTGTGGTCTGGGGAGTCCTATGAATGGCCTAATAGCTCCTTACTCTGTGGTCTGGGGAGCCCTAGAAATGGCCTAAATAGCTCCTTACTCTGTGGTCTGGGGAGCCCTATGAATGGCCTAATAGCTCTTTACTTTTTGGTCTGGGGAGCCCTATGAATTGGCTAATGGCTCCTTACTCTGTGGTCTGGGGAGTCCTATGAATGGCCTTATTGCTCCTTACTCTGTGGTCTGGGGAGTCCTATGAATGGCCTTATTGCTCCTTACTCTGTGGTCTGGGGAGTCCTATGAATGACCTAATAGCTCCTTACTCTGTGGTCTGGGGAGCCCTAGAAATGGCCTAAATAGCTCCTTACTCTGTGGTCTGGGGAGCCCTATGAATGGCCTAATAGCTCCTTACTCTGTGGTCTGGGGAGTCCTATGAATGGCCTTATTGCTCCTTACTCTGTGGTCTGGGGAGTCCTATGAATGGCCTTATTGCTCCTTACTCTGTGGTCTGGGGAGTCCTATGAATGGCCTTATTGCTCCTTACTCTGTGGTCTGGGGAGCCCTATGAATGGCCTAATAGCTCCTTACTTTTTAGTCTGGGGAGCCCTACGAATTGGCTAATAGCTTCTTACTCTGTGGTCTGGGGAGTCCTATGATTGGCCTAATAGTTCCTTACTCTGTGGTCTGGGGAGCCCTATGAAACACCTCCTTATTCTGTGGTCAGGGAGCCTTATGACCCACCTCCTTACTCTATGGTCTGGGGAGTCCTATGAAACCACCTTACTCTTGTCTTGGAGCCTTATGAACCACCTCCTTCCTCATTCTGTGGTAAGGGAGCCCTATGATCAACCTCCTACCTCCTTACTCTATGGTGTGTGGAGCCCTATGAACCTCCTCCTTATTCTGTGGCCTGGGGATCCCTATGAGCCGCCTTTTACCTCCTTACTGTGTGGCAACAGAGCCCTATGAGCCCCTCCTACCTTCTTTTTCTGTGGCTTGGGGCCCCATGAGCCGCCTCCTTCCTGGTGGAATGCCCATTTAGTAAGCCCGGCGTCATGTCATGAGTGCATCATACTGCAACAATGACACGACTGTATCGGGTTTAGAAGTCAGAAGAGGCGGCAGGGATTCCAGCAGGATGGAGGCCGCTTGCAGGGCTGCTTATGTGGCTCCTGAACCAGGGTCCTGCACCGATTCGCTCACCTCTGGTATACTGGTACACTACTGTTACACAGATCGTAATGGGCTGTCATATATATATATATATATATATATATATATATATTATAATATAATATAATATATTATATTAGTTTATGGCTCGCACACGCATTCTACCATATTACTGCCTTGTACTAGTAGTGAGCCTGTTTATGGCTCCCATACTCTACTTCTGCCTCACATTTTATATTGAAATTTCTTTTGTGAGCTTTAAAGGAGTTTTCCAGGGCTTCAATATTGATGACCTACCCCCAGGCCTATGACCCCTACCAATCTGCTGAATTGCACAGCCCTGTACTCCCTGTAGTGGCCATTCTCCATACTGCAGCTCCGATCACATTGACTTCAATAGGAGCTGAGCTGTGGTGCCTGAGTGGCCACTATACAGCTGACCCTGTACTGTGTATCCCTCCTCTCTGGGTGTCACAAAAGGCTGATCAGTGATGGTTCCAGATACCTGACCCACAGGGAATGGTCTCCTGAAAAACTCCTTTAATATTGAGCGTGTGATCTGCTCCTTCCGTAGCCGTATTATGGAGCATGCGTTGCATTAGTAATAGTGTCACATGGAGGCACCATATGGCAACACTCGCAGTGCCGATCCCCACGTACAATTACACTATTGCACCAATTAATCCGCACGGCTAATTTGTATCCATCGTTGTTTGTAATCGGAGCTGATGCCGCAGTGTAAGGCTATGTGCCCACGCTAGAATGTCCCTGCGGATTTTTTTGCCTGAAAATCCGCGACTTTCGCGGCAAATCCGCACCCGCGGATTTGCCGCGGATTTACCGCGGATTTTGATGCGGATTTTTTTTTTTTTTTTTTTCCCCATTCAAAGCCAAAAATCCGCACCAAATCCGCACCAAACAATTGACATGCTGCAGATTTTTCCGGATCAAAATCCGCGGCAAATCCGCCGCGGAAAAATCCGCAGCATGGGCACAGCATTTCCAAAATGCCATTGAAATGGCTTGGAAGTGCTGCTGCTGCAGATTTTCGGCAAATCCGCGGTAAATCCGCGGCAAAATCCGCGGTAAATCCGCGGTAAATCCTGTAGCGTGGGCACATAGCCTTAGGGCCACCACCGATCTACCCATGCATGATGAGAATGAATTAGAGGTCTATGAAGCTTGTAGATGATCGTTGCTTTCACAATGTATTGTTACCCGACGGCTCTTTTGCTGCAAGCGTCTACCTAAATCGTACTACATATTGCTGATCTGCTTTGGCCACTTTCTATCTCCTATCTCTCTAATTTGCTGCCACCGCTGAATTGCACGCAATGATTGCCTTTCTTCCAATGCTTGGCTGCTGATTTGGCTACAGGATTTCTCCATGAACAACGGCATCAAACAGGTGAGTCCACTGCTGCCACCACTTCTGGCTGCAATGGTTGTATGTCTGGATTGTCTGCAGTGAGTTGATCCACGGTGTACAATCAGGTCTGATTGTGTATCTGGACCATAGTTGGATGTCTGGTGTCCACCAACTTGCCGTCATGTTAACCATTTCTTTTTTTACTAAGATTATATTTTTTTTAGATCTACATATCCCCTATTCTTTATTACACATGTCTTCCAATGAAAGCCTGCCGGGAATTTCTTAAATTGTAGGTGCCACCTGACCTGACTGAAATAATTGGCTGCTCAATGGCAGACGTCTTCCATTTTTTTCTGCATGTCTTAAGAGGGTTTATTTTGCCCACACAGGCAGTCTTCAGGAGAGAGACGTTTAGGGCTCTGGTACCGTACTCTCATTTTCTAATTTAAGCATTTGCATTTTTAACAAGTCTAATATTTTACTTTGCACTCACATAGTAATCTTTTTGTTTCTTTTTCTTGGTGTGACTCGCTCAGTCGTCTGACAGGGGTGCGGGCTCCAGTGGTGTCTGCAATTAATTTCTATCATCATCCGAAATAAACAACATAATTCCAACCTATGCTGCAGCGCCATAGCTAGAATTATTGGGGACCCTTAAGGTCGGGGCTTTGCATCTATTACTTCTAGTTAATAGGAACTTGCCAGGAGCTTTAAGGTTGCTAAGGAATACCTTTTACTGGTAGGGTTAGTAAAAGACAAGTTTTAAAGATTTATTCCTGGCTGCAAATGGATGTTCAACCGCTGAACAAAATGTTTATGTAAATCAGGCTGCAAGTGCATTGGGGTTGGGCTGATTCCCGCCAGTTCATTGAGGGTGGGCTATTTCCCGCCAGTTCATTGGAGATGGGCCAATTCCCACCAGTTCAATGGGGACAGACCGATTCCCGCCAGTGCATTGTGGGCAGGCCGATTCCCGCCAGTGCATTGGGAATGGACCAATTCCCACCAGTTCATTGGGGACAGGCCGATTCCCGCCAGTGGATTGTGGGCAGTGCGATTCCCGCCAGTTCATTGGGCACAGGCCGATTCCCGCCAGTGGATTGTGGGCAGTGCAATTCCCGCCAGTTCATTGTGGACAGGCCGATTCCCGCCAGTTCATTGGGGACAGGCCGATTCCCGCCAGTGGATTGGGGACAGGCCGATTCCCGCCAGTGCATTGTGGGCAGGCCGATTCCCGCCAGTTCATTGGGGACAGGCCGATCCCGCCAGTTCATTGGGGACAGGCCAATTCCCGCCAGTGGATTGTGGGCAGTGCGATTCCCACCAGTTCATTGGGGACAGGCCGATTCCCGCCAGTGCATTGGGGTTGGGCCGATTCCCGCCAGTGCATTGGGGACGGGTAAATTCCCACCAGTTCATTGGGGGCAGGCTGATTCCCGCCAGTGCATTGAGGACAGGTAAATTCCCACCAGTTCATTGGGGACAGGCTGATTCCTGCCAGTGCATTGGGGGCAGGCTGATTCCCGCCAGTGCATTGGGGACAGGCTGATTCCCGCCAGGGCATTGTGGGCAGGCTGATTTCCGCCAATGCATTATGGGCAGGCTGATTCCCACCAGTGCATTGGGGACAGGCCGATTCCTGCCAGTTCATTGGGGACAGGCTGATTCCCACCAGTGCATTGGGGGCGGGGCGATTCCCACCAATTCATTGGGGACAGGCAGATTCCCGCCAGGTCATTGGGGATAGGCTGATTCCTGCAAGTTCATTGTTGCCAGGCCGATTTCCCACCAGTGCATTGGGGTCGGGCCGATTCCCACCAGTTCATTGGGGACAGGGCGATTCCCACCAGTGTATTGTGGGCAGGCTGATTCCCGCCAGTGCATTGGTATCTGGTCGATTCCCACCAGTGCATTGGGGTTGGGCCGATTTCCGCCAGTGCATTGGGGGAGCGGGCCGATTCCCACTGAAACCCAAACCACAAACTCAGAAACTGTGAACATTTTACTGCGTGAAGCTAGTAAGCTGCTTGGACACTACTGAAGTCATACCTGCACCATACTCCGAAATCCAAATATTAAAGAAAAAGAAACAAAAACTTTAAGCCCTAAATATTTACTATATAACTAATTTTTGGGGGGTTTGGAGTGAAAATAACCGACATTTCTAACATTTACAATATCTGGAAGAAATTAATTTATTAAGTCTAACAGTTTATGGTTTATGACCACTAAACCCAAAATATAAAGTCCTCAAACTATGAGTGTCACTTTTCATTTTCTTACAATTTTTTTTAAGGGGATTTTCCCAAAAGGTGTTCTATTGTTGAAGATACATTGCTAATTGATGGCACCGATGTCCCAATTAGTAGAAGTCCGATCAATGCCACTAGGGTTTAGCACATGGTTGGCAATCAAAGCAAAAAAGTTGAGTTCATGGTCAGTAACAGACTATATCGGGCAGTACAGCCTCTGAAGAAAGGTAAAAAGGAGCAGTTATTACCGCTACTACTTCCTTATAGTGATTTGGTTGATCTTCTACCAATCTGACCTTGGCCACTTGGGTCACCAATGTCTATTCTGAAATCTATTTTTATGATTCGCTTTCTTATAATTTCAGACTTGAACCCAATTTTGTTACCGTGTTTCCCCGAAAGTAAGACCATGTCTTACATTCTTTTTACCCCCAAAAGTGCCACTATGTCTTACTTTCGGGATAAGTCTTATATTGGAAAAAAATCCCACAGCAATCGCAGCGAGTCTCCATGCAATGTACCGTATGGGGACTTGCCGCGATTGCGCCCTAAGTGTACCGCAAGTTAAGGAAACTTAACCACCAGCGGCTGCACATGAGGGCACTGAGGCTGCGTGATTTTGTGTGTTGTCCATGGTCCTGATGGACCACGGACAACATTACTGCAACATTTCAACATGTGCCGGCATGTCAGGGCGTTCAGCTGAGCGCTCGGCCGCCGGCATGTCAGGGCGTTCAGCTGAGCGCTCGGCCGCCGGCATGTTAGGGCGCTCAGCTGAGCGCTCGGCCGCCGGCATGTCAGGGCTCTCAGCTGAGCGCTCGGCCGCCGGCATGTCAGGGCGTTCAGCTGAGCGCTCGGACGCCGGCATGTCAGGGCTCTCAGCTGAGCGCTCGGCCGCCAGCATGTCAGGGCGCTCAGCTGAGCGCTCGGCCGCTGTAACTGTACTGTAAAGAAGAAAAAAAATAAATAAATACATTTTTACTACGTCTTACTTTCGGGGTACGTCTTACATTAGCCGACCCCCCCCAAAACCCCCACTACGTCTTACTATCGGGGGTGTCTTACTATCGGGGAAACACGGTAGTATTGATATCTACAGCACTGCCTGGATTGGATAAAACTCAACGCATTTGTCCTTTACGTGCTAGTAGTCCAATTAAGCCTTCCTGATAATATTCTTAACTAGTTATTCTGAAATTACTATTGTCTATGCATCCTCCTGTTTCATTATAAATATTTTGCACAGTATTTCTACCATAATATTGAAGTATGCATATTTTTGGATTAGTGGTCTTTTTATGCACTATGTAGCACGTACCAGTCAATACAATTACAATTTAACCCTGTTGCTTTATTTGTGATTTTTTTTTTTTATTGATTTTATTTTATTTTTTTTTTTAGAAAGAGACAGATTCCAACGAGGGTACGCTCGGCTCCAAGAAGGTGAAGGAGCTTTCTGTGATAGATGGCAGGCGGGCGCAGAACTGTAATATTCTTCTCTCCAGGTATGTGACTATAAAACAGAAAGATTACAGAAATCGTGGGAGGTATCTGAACTAAGATTCGGAGATGACGATAATTGGAAACAATGTCTTCAGACATTCCTGTAGAAAGCCATTCCAGAAGTTTGGATGACCTCCTCAGAACATTAATTATTCCCCTATTTGGCCAAGACGATACAATGACTCCGATTTGGGCTGGTGTAAGCAGATAGTAATCATAGCCTATCAGTTAGATAAAATGTAGTGTATTGTATGGAATATTGTACATTTAACAGCAGTGAGAGAGTTTTTGAGATTCCTCCCCTCCCCCCTCCAATTACTTGAGAAATATAGCAAAATGATCATTGGCACAGAAATTGGACTTTTTCCTCAGTGTTATTCCGTTAAAATCATTAGCAAATTAAAAGATCCTGCCACAAAAGTCGCTATAATCTCACCAAGGTTCAGACCTGCTCATGATTTGGCTTTATTTTAGAAACCTCTTTATATTTCTGTCCTTCCTCGCTAATTGCACAACATGCAGGCGATAAAAAGAGCAGAAAATATAGAAATACACCCCCCAAAAAGTCCCAACAATAATCAGTTTAATTTTCTACACTACTCTGATCCATCTTGTCTCCTTTTTTAATTAAAACAGTGAGAATAATTTTTAAATTCTATGTGTCCCAGTTCTTTGCTATAGCTTTAAGAGTGGGGAGAGGCTCCTTCTGCAGCCAGTTGACTGATGGGTGTTGTTTGGTGAACATGTTTGGTAAACCTCACTCTATACAATCAGGAAGAAATTTATACCGGTGTTCACAAGATTGTTTTCTTTGTCGCTCCATTGGGAGACCCAGACAATTGGGTGTATAGCTATTGCCTCTGGAGGCCACACAAAGTATTACACTTAAAAGTGTAAGGCCCCTCCCCTTCTGGCTATACACCCCCAGTGGGATCACTGGCTCACCAGTTTTGTGCTTTGTGCGAAGGAGGCAACACATCCACGCATAGCTCCACTTTTTAGTCAGCAGCAGCTGCTGACTATGTCGGATGGAAGAAAAGAGGACACATATAGTGTCCCCAGCATGCTCCCTTCTCACCCCACTGTATGTCGGAGGTGTTTGTAAGGTTGAGGTACCCATTGCGGGTACGGCGGCAGGAGCCCACATGCTGATTCCTTCCCCATCCCTTTTTACAGGGCTCTGGGTGAAGTGGGATTTACCGGTCTCCAGGCACTGAGACCGTGCTCCATCTACAGCCCCTGGAGAAGATGCTGGATGGAGCGGAGTACATCAGGGACATGGCCCTGCTTCCTCAAGGTACTCTGTGTCCCCGTGCATTGGGCGCTCACACCGCAGCATGCTGGGTGTTGTAGTGCGCCGGGGGACATCAGCGCTGCGGCGCCTGTGCCATAGCCTCATTCAGCTTAGCTGAAGCAGGCACACTTATGGGACTCGGCCGCGCCGGCCGCTGGGACTGCGGCACGGCTGGCACTTGTAGTGCGCCGGGGACTTCAGCGCGGCCTGCGCTTTTACGGCGGCCGCGCTGATAACTACAGTCCCCGGCTTTTGCGGCCTGCTTCCGTTCGTTCCCGCCCCCAGACCTGCCAGTCAGGAGAGGGGCGGGACGCTGCCCACGTCTAGGACTCGGGCGCACCGGCCGCTGGAACAGCGGCGCGGCTGGCACTTGTAGTGCGCCGGGGACTTCAGCGCGGCCCGCGCTTTTACGGCGGCCGCGCTGATAACTCGAGTCCCCGGCTTTTGCGGCCTGCTTTAGTTCGTTCCCGCCCCCACACCTGCCAGTCAGGAGAGGGGCGGGACGCTGGCCACTTCTAGGGCGGTCGCGCCGGCCGCTGGGACTGCGGCGCGGCTGGCACTTGTGGTGCGCCGGGGACTTCAGCGCGGCCCGCGCTTTTACGGCGGCCGCGCTGTTAACTCGAGTCCCCGGCTTCTGGGCCTAGTCTCCCTTCGTTACCGCCCACAGCCCTGACAGTCAGGGTAGGGGCGTGACGCTGCATACAGCAGAGCTGAGAGCTGGAGTATGTTTTGCATACTCCACCCCTCTCACTGTGTGCACTGTGAATCCGGATTCCCGCACTTTCTCAGGCACGCCCACGGCTTCCTTCTCTACAAGGACACCGGCAGCCATTAGTGTCAGTTTCTGTACGATACAGAGACAAGTGTGGAAGACCCTGGCATTCTGATAGTCACACAATCGCTGTAACAGGCGTTAAGCAGCACCTGTGGTGCTAACCCCACTAGTGCAGAAGTGCACTTATAGATATGCTTGTACTATATACATTGCACTGTTTGGTCGCACGTTGTATATACCCTCCTGGATTATGCGGAGGAGTTATCAGCATATTCTCTGTGTAAAACAAAGGTGCAGAACCACATGTTTTTCTATACAGCTGGTACAGCATGTACGGCTATACGGCCGGCAGGTACATAGACTCCCATTGTATGCACTAATGGCCAGGGGATGAGGACGGTGTCTGCAGTATTTACTGACAGTTTTTCTGAGACTATGGCTATGATACTAGAAGCCTAGCAGTCCGGACATGTCTCTCACAATATGGGCACTGTTGAATCATTGATCCATGGCCCCCCTCAGTGTGAATAACTAGCAGCTCCGGGAATGTCACACGCATCCCAGAGTCACGGCTCTGCACGGACGTCAGTCCCAGACAGCCTAAGTGGGCTCGCTATGAGCGGCCTCGGTTTCATCAGGGTCCTAACAGAAGGACTCGCTGTGTAATGAGGCGGAAGTAGCGGCTCAGGATTCTGATCCTGAGACCGCTCTCAATCTGGATACACCTGATTGTGACGCCATAGTAAATAATCTTATAGCGTCCATCTATAGAATGTGGGTTATTTCTCACAACTCCTCCAGTGGAGGAGTCAGCTTCACGTATTTTTCTGGACCACTCTGCCTTCAGAGAGGCAGTCCAGGAACACCACGCTTATCCAGATATGCGCTTCTCCAAACGGCTTAGGATACACGCTATCCCTGTCCCCTGACTTGGTCAAGGACTGGACCCAATGTCCCGAGCGACATCCTCCAATCTCCAGGCTTGTAGCTAGATCCATAGTTGCAGTGGGAGATGGAACTGCAAACTCAAAGATGCCACTGACAGACAGATGGATCTCTGGTCGAAAGCCATCTATGAGGCTGTCGGCGCACCGTTGGCTCCGGCATTCTCTCCCTTGGGGCACTCCAAGCTATTTCAGCTTGTCTTACACAGATTGACACGGTTACACGTACATCTGTGCCGCAGGTGGCATCCTTAACCTCTCAAATGTCTGCATTTGTTTCTTACGCGATTCAGGTTGTCCTGGACTCTGCGAACCGTGCGGCGGTAGTCTCCGCTACTCCGTGTTTTTAAGCAGAGCCTGGTCTGCTCGTTAAGTGAATGGAAGGCAGATTCTGCTTCCAAAAAAGGTTGCCTAACCAGTTGCCTTTTTCTGCTGACCGACTGTTTGGTGAGCGTTGGATGTAACCATCAAACAGTCCAGGGGTAAGGATTCATCCTTTCCTCAGCCCGGACACAACAAACCCCAACAGAGCAAGAGGCAGTCGGGGTTTTCGGCCTTTTCGAGGCTCGGGCAGGTCCCATTTTTCCTCGTCCAAGGTGGACTCAAAAGGATCAGAGGAGCTAAGATTCTTAGCGGGCTCAGTCTCGCCCAAAAAAGCGACAGTCGGAAAACCCGCTTCCAAGGCGGCTTCCTCATGACTTGCGGCCTCGGTCGGTAGCAGGCTCTCCCGCCTTGGCGATATTTAGCTGCCATAGGTCAATGACCATTGAGTGTGAGACATTCTGTCTCACGGGTACAGGATAGAGCTCACTTCTCGTCCTCCAACTCGATTCTTCAGAATTTCTCCACCTCCCGGCCGGGCCGCTGCTCTTCTGCAAACAGGGTGCACTCTATAGGCAGAAAGAGTGATGACCCCCGTTCCTCTTCAGGAACAAGGTCACGGTTTTTACCCCAAATTCTTTGCGGTACCTATAACAACGGGCCGTTCCGTCCCGTTCTGGATCTAAAAATGCTCAGCAAGCTCGTGGACACCAGGCGGTTCCGGATGGAATCCCTCCGCCATGTCATCGCCTCAAGGTCCCAAGGATATTTCCTAGCATCATTAGGCATCAAGGATGCTTATCCACACGTGCCGATTGATCCAGAGCACTAGCGTTTCTACGCTTCGTTATAGGAGACGAACACCCTCTGTTCGTAGCTCTACCTTCCGGCTAGCGACAGTCCAACTGGTCTTCGCCAAGGTCAGGGCAGCAGTAGTCACAGTCCTGCACTCTCAGGGTCACTCTGTGGTCCCGTATTTAGACGATCTACTTGTCAAGGCACTCTCTTAGGAAACATGCCAACACTGCCCGAACGTTGCGCTGGAGACTCTCTAGAGTTTTGGGTGGATCATCAACTTTTTAAAGTCAGATCCGACCCCGACCCTATCGATAACATATCTAGGCATAGAGTTTCTTACTCTCTCAGCGATAGTGAAGCTGCCGCTAGACAAACAGCATTCACTACGGGCTGCAAGCTCTTCTTTAAGAACCAGTCGCACACATTGACACGCCTCATGCACTTCCTACGTAAGATGGTAGCAATGGAGGCAGTTCCTTTCGCGCAGTTTTACTGCGTCCACTACAATGGGACATTCTCCGCCAATGGGACGAGGAGTCGACGTCCCTCAACAGAGTCGTCGTTCTTCTCAGGCGGCCAAGGAATCTCTACGGTGGTGGCTTCTTCTCACCTCTTGGTCAAAAAGAAGGTCCTTCCTATCCCCGTCCTGGGCGATAGTTACGACAGACGCGAGTCTATCAGGGTGGGGAGCAGTTTTTCTCCACTACAGCGCTCAGGGTACGTGGACTCAGCAAGAGTCCACTCTTCAGATCAATGTTCTTGAACACAGAGCAGTGTATCTTGCCCTACAATCCTTCCAACAGCGGCTGGAAAGCAAGCATATCCGACTTCAGTCGGACAGCTCCACAGCGGTGGCATACATCAACCACCAAGGAAGAACGCGCAACCGGCAAGCCTTCCAGGAAGTCCGGCAGGTTCTGATGTGGGTGGAAGACACGGCATCCACCATATCCACAATTCACATCCCAAGTGTGGAAACTAGGAAGCTGACTTCCTAAGTCGCTGAGGTGTGGCCGAAAGAGTATGGTCTCCTCACCCGGACGGGTTTCAGGAGATCTGGCGCCGCTGACAGAGGCCGGACGTCGATCTAATGGCGTCACGGCACAACAACAATGTGCCAGCTTCATGGCACGGTTTCACAATCATCGAGCTCTGGCGGCAAACGCCTTAGTTCAGCATTGGTCGCAGTTCCAGCTACCTTAGGTGCCACCTCTGGCATTGTTGCCCAGAGTACTGCGCTAGATCAAGACCGACTGCGGCCGCGCCATCCTCGTCGCTACAAATTGGCCGAGGATGTTGTGGTACTCGGTTCTGTGGTGCCTCACGGTAGGCTAACCGGGGGCACTACCAGACCAATCAGACTGGCTGTCTCAAGGGCCATTCTTCCATTTGGATTCTACGGCCCTCAACCGGATGGTGTGGCATTGAGTCCTGGAACCTAGTGTCGTCAGGATTACCTCAGGACGTGGTTGCCACCATGAGACAGGCTAGCATACCAACGTCCGCCAAGATTGACCACAGGACGTGGAAGATGTTCTTATCTCGGTGCTCGGCGCAGGGTGTTTCTCCCTGGCCGGTTGCATCGTCTATGTTTCCTTCCTTCCTGCAATCTAGGTAGGAAAATGGGTTGTCGCTCAGTTCCCTTTAGGGACAAGTCTCAGCGCTATCTGTATTTTTTCAGAACGACGACTTCCTCAGGTACGCACGTTCCTACGGGGAGTTTGTCTTCTCAGCACTCCGTACAAGCGGCCGTTAGAGCCCTGAGATCTGAACAAGGTTCTAATTGCTCTCCAGATGCCGCCTTTCGAGCCTTTGAAGGATGTCTCCCTTCCCGTTTTTCACGGGAAGTGGCCTTCTAGTAACGGTCTCGTCTCTTAGGAGAGTTTCCGAGCTAGCAACGCTCTCATACAAACTCCCTTCCTGGTCCTTCACCAGGACGGGGTAGTTCTGCGTCCGGTTCCGGAATTTCTCCCTAAGGTGGTATCCCATTTTCATATCAATCAGGATATCACCTCACCTTCTTTGTGTCCTCGTCCAGTCCATCAATTTCAGAAAGATTTGCATCTGTTGGTTCTGGTGAGAGCACTCAGGTTCTACTTCCCGCATGGCGCTCCTGCGCCACCCGGATGCACTCTTTGTCGCTGGTCGGCGTAAACAGTCGCAAGCTCCAGATCCACCCTTGCTCGGGGGCTCGAGGAACCAATTCTTGAAACCTACAGTTCTACTGGGCTTCTGGTTCTCTCAAGGCCGAAGGCCCATTCTACCAGAGCCGTGGGTGCATCCTGGGCATTACGGCACCAGGCTACGGCTCAGCAGGTGTGTCAGGCACCCACCTGGTCGAGTCTACTTACTTTTACCAAGCATTATCAGATGCATACCTACGCTTCGGCAGACGCCAGCCTAGGTAGATAAGTCATTCAGGCGGCGGTTGGCCACCTGTAGGAGAGGGCCGTTTGACGGCCCTATCATGAGGTATTCTTTTACCCACCCAGGGATTGCTTTTGGACATCCCAATTGTCTGGGTCTCCCAATGGAGCGACAAAGAAGAAGGGAATTTTGTTTACTTACCGTAAATTCCTTTTCTTCTAGCTCCAATTGGGAGACCCAGCACCCGCCCTGTTTTCTCGGGGTTTTTCTGTTTTTTCGGGTACACATGTTGTTCATGTGGTATGGTTCAGTTCTCCGATGTTTCCTCGGATTGAATTGGTCTTTAAACCAGTTATTGGCTTTCCTCCTTCTTGCTTTGGCACTAAAACTGGTGAGCCAGTGATCCCACTGGGGGTGTATAGCCAGAAGGGGAGGGGCCTTACACTTTTAAGTGTAATACTTTGTGTGGCCTCCAGAGGCAATAGCTATACACCCAATTGTCTGGGTCTCCCAATTGGAGCTAGAAGAAAAGGAATTTACGGTAAGTAAACAAAATTCCCTTCTTCTGTAGACTGACCAACACTATGGACAACTTTATCGCTTATGGTAGTTGACTTTTGTTTAATTATGTATCTACAAGTTTGTTTTTTTAAAAGGTTAAGTTCCCCTATGTTCATTAAACTGTCTAATGTGTATGGGGCATCCCAAATCTCTCCCGACAGATAAGGCAAATTTCAATTTTAATACCCAATGTTTTTTTTTTTTATTTCGGAGAAAAGCCACTACCAGAACCATTTGGCAGCGGCTTTCTCTGCTTTTTCCTTTGAAAATACATGAACGTATATCCAAATTAGACTTTCAGATTCATGGGAGAGTCGGAAGAGATGTGTATGGGGCCTTTACTGTCGACATTACAATGCACAGAATATTTGGTATTGTGCTTAACACCGAGGCTCTAAAAGGCCTAGCCAGAATAAAGAAATTGCTGCGCACGCACACCATCTCTTCATGCACTGCTTTCTCTGGTAGCCCTACACACAATGAATCAAATGTCACATGCGCACCTCCACCACATTATGACGGTGTATGTAGGAATCTCGTTCCTGGAGTCAGTGGGGGTATGTATGTGGCTCGTTCCTGGAGTCAGTGGGGGTATGTGTGGGGCTAGTTCCTGGAGTCATTGGGGGTATCTATGGGGCTAGTTCCTGGAGTCAGTGGGGGTATGTATGGGGCTAGTTCCTGGAGTCAGTGGGGGTATGTAGGAAGCTCGTTCCTGGGGGTCAGTTGGGGTATGTAGGAAGCTCGTTCCTGGGGCAGTGGGGGTATGTATGGGGGTAGTTCCTGGAGTCAGTGGGGGTATGTAGGAGGCTCGTTCCTGAGGTCAGTTGGGGTATGTAGGTGGTTCGTTCCTGGGGTCAGTTGAGGTATGTAGGAGGCTCGTTCCTGGAGTCAGTGGGGGTATGTATGTGGCTCGTTCGTGGAGTCAGTGGGGGTATGTGTGGGGCTAGTTCCTGTAGTCAGTGGGGGTATGTGTGGGGCTAGTTCCTGGAGTCATTGGGGGTATCTATGGGGCTAGTTCCTGGAGTCAGTGGGGGTATGTAGGAAGCTCGTTCCTGGGGGTCAGTTGGGGTATGTAGGAAGCTCGTTCCTGGGGCAGTGGGGGTATGTATGGGGCTAGTTCCTGGAGTCAGTGGGGGTATGTAGGAGGCTCGTTCCTGAGGTCAGTTGGGGTATGTAGGTGGTTCGTTCCTGGGGTCAGTTGAGGTATGTAGGAGGCTCGTTCCTGGGGTCAGTGGGGGTATGTAGGAGGGTCAGTGGGGGTATGTAGGAGGCTTGTTCCTAGGGTCAGTGGGGGTATGTATGGGGCTTGTTCCTGGGGTTAGTGGGGGTATGTATGGGGCTCATTCCTGGGGTCAGTGGGGGTATGTAGGTGGCTCGTTCCTGGGGTCAGTTGGGGTATGTAGGTGGCTCGTTCCTGGGGTCAGTTGGAGTTTGTAGGAGGCTCGTTCCTGGGGTCAGTTGGGGTATGTAGGTGGTTCGTTCCTGGGGTCAGTGGGGGTATGTAGGAGGCTTGTTCCTGGGGTCAGTGGGGGTATGTATGGGGCTCGTTCCTGGGGTCAGTGGGGGTATGTAGGTGGTTCGTTCCTGGGGTCAGTGGGGGTATGTAGGAGGGTCAGTGGGGGTATGTAGGAGGCTTGTTCCTGGGGTCAGTGGGGGTATGTATGGGGCTCGTTCCTGGGGTCAGTGGGGGTATGTAGTTGGCTCGTTCCTGGGGTCAGTGGGGGTATGTAGGTGGCTCGTTCCTGGGGTCAGTAGGGGTAGATTGGTGGCTCATTCCTGGGGTCAGTGGGGGTATGTTGGTGGCTCGTTCCTGAGGTCAGTGGGGGTATGTTGGTGGCTCGTTCCTCGGGTCAGTGGGGCCACAACTTTTCCTGGATAGGTTAAAATTTGCAGTGTTGAGAATGATTATGAAGGGCACCCCCAGAAGCCTCCTATATGACCATTTGTTGAGAAGGGGTCTCCATTGGTTGGGGTCTGAACAGTCTTCCAGAAAGAGGAATGTCCCTGGGAATGGTGAAATGTAAGAGGTAATAGAAAGTGGGTGTAGAAAGAAATGAGGCGAGCCAGCTGCTGAGCCCATTCCAGAATGTTGGGTTGTCAGATGCAAACTCTCTGCATGAAATAAAGTTCACACCCCCCAACTTCTTATCTTCGGCCATGAGCAGATTACAATGAGCCGGGAGACATTCTTGCTCAGCTATGTATGCTATTTAGTGTGCAACAAGAAAACTATTTCTGTGATAACATATTGGAATCAGACGCCGGGCTTCACAGAAGACATACGTATGGTCATTGGCATGTGATTGTGTTTGCCTAGCTGAACAATGCTAATTATACAGCTGAATACTGCAGTTTTGTTGTGAAATACGCTGGTAATACAGAGGAGGGGTTTTCGCCAAGTAGGTCCCAAGCATTCAACCTTATTTTTGGTCCTAGTGCGATCCGATCAAACATCGTGGCATGTCAGAGTTGCCTCCGTAAATCGTATCGCAGTCAGCCATGCAAGTCAATGGGTCTATAGGAAAAATCGGACCACACTTGGCCTGATTTTCACAGGATGACAGAATGGAGAAGATATTTTTTCTATGTTCTCCACATCCGAGAAAATTGGATCAAAGTCCGATTTAAGGGAAACCGTAAATTTTGCTAGGTGGATATTTTCTTTATCATTTATCCATAGAATTGATTATATATGTATGATTAGTGGAGAACGGTAGCTAAGACCCCCATTGATTGCAAGAGCACATGAGAATGGAGTGTAACCATACGTTATACTGTCTTTTAAGCTGTTCCTCCCAACTATAAAAAGTCTATCACTTATCCAAAGGATGGGTGATTACTTGATCCTGTGAGAACGAACCAATGCGCACCGTCTTAGTAGAACGATGGCCCACATGCGCCAACTGCTCCTTTTGTTCTTTATGGACCTGCCTAACACAGCCAAATATAATGCTTGTCTTTTTCCGACACTCCCATAGAAAATAATTGGAGTGGAGGGACACCCACAATTAAGTGCTTTATTCTTGGTAATGTGGGGGTCCCAGAAGTCTGACCCACACAGATTTGTGAATTATCTATCAGGTGATAATTTTTATTGTTGATAATAACCCTGTAAGTTGTGGGGTCATGATGTTTTGACTGTCTTAGTACATTGGTAGTCCAATTTTTCTGTTATGACTGTAACGCCCGTTATGTCTTGCATAGTTGAAGGATTAAAAAAATAAATATAGGAAAATATAAAAAGTATATTGACAGACACCATCCCAATGAAGGCCAATAGGGACATTCTTTTGGCCTCTGTTGGGTGTATGAAGCCTATCGATGTCACGCACAGACTTGAGGAAGTTTCAGCATGGAGGCAAGACACGCAACAAGGGGGTCAAGTACACCGGGACACTTAAACGATGGTGGTCCCTGGTGCTAAGGAAGAGAATGATAGGAAGCCTACTGCACTCACCTGCAGCTTCACTCCTAGTCAGGATACATGAAGCCCGGAGAGATCCTGTAATAGCCCTGACTAATGAGCTGGAAGGTGAGGATAGCTAGTCCCACCACTGCACTAATGCAACAAGAAGGGAAGGTACGACCGACAAGGGGAAACAACAAAAGGAAACAACAAAAGGATAAAGCCCAGCTTCATGGCTTCATTCAGACACCAAGACTGCAGCCTACACTGCTTCACTGCAAAAAGCGCTCCAGCAGCTCCTTCCACTTTGGGGCCTAGCTTCCGAATAGATTCAGAATAACCGGCGCCCTCTGTTGGGAGATAAGGGAAGGGAGTGATCACCAAGAAACTGCTGGCAAGTAAAATGGACATTAACCGTTTCAGCACCAAAGGAAAGGGAATTACATTTAATGTGAGGAGTCTCAAATGGCAAAGAGAGACTCTGGCCCAGATCCTGTTACAAGTCTCTAGATGCAGAGACGCGACTGTGACAATGGATTAGCTTGACTTGTGCACCAGGAGTTAAAGTGTGGACAGAGCCTTAAGCCCCACATATAGCTTAGTTGGCTGTCATCCGAATGATGGTTTTGACAATTGTTCAACCAACATCTCCCCAGATTTCTCCGTACCCAGGATTGCCTGCATGTCAAGCTCACGCAGGGTTCTGAGAGATCCGCTGTCATATTCCTCTAGCGGTAGATTATCTTAGGGAAACAAAAGGATTCTCAGTCCGAAGTCGGACATGCCGGATCCTTAATGTCCTCAACAATCAACTATCCAAGGCCTCCATACACAATAGACTGTTGGCCGAACCTGTCCATATCGGCAAGTTCAGCCGACGTTAGTCTAATGTGTCTGGGGGGCTTTACAGTAGAGTTCTTCCTCCAAACCAAGGAGGATCTGCTTTTAAGTCATCTTAAACCTTTTAACAACCCCCTCACCCCACCCCCCAAAACTGTATTTGTAAACCTGAATTATGGTGGTGTTCGTAGGTCAAGTAGTGTCTTTGTGCCATGGACACGATCTCTGGGAACCCAATGTTACTGGCAGCAGCAGTGTCCAGCACAACGTGTCCTCCTGTCCAAAGATACAGAGGAGGAGAAAGAACTTTTCATTCCTGATCCCTGTGCTCCTCATTTCATTGAAAATCGTCCAAACCTCCCACTTTGTTGGAACGAAAAAAAAAATCCATCCTATTTTAGATGTTCTGCAGAACCAAGGCTAAAAATAATCTTGGCTTTCTTCAGTTCAGATCTCTTTATCCAACTACTTTGTTTATTAAGGAAATCAACTATAACTTTCTTCCTGGTCACTAGATGTACTATGAACTCCGAATAACATAGAGGAAAATACTCTGACGCTGGACGATGGATGTGGGAAATGTTTTTTTTTTTTTCTTCCTAATTCTACACCACACCCATGAAAATCAAAGCCGGCACAGCGAAGCAGATCTACGGTCATGAAAGGTTTATTGCTCCCTGCACATCTCACTTGGTTGTGCTTGACGGACATTATTGTAATGGCTGAACGTCAGCAAAGGCTGGAATGTAGATCTAATCATGGACTCCGGGAACATTCACTCTTCACATTCATTTTATTTCTCAAGCTCCTTAAAGTGTAGGATCACCCTGTGTGACCCAACTACATTATATTAGGAATTGCTTAATTAACAAGTCCCTGATTTGTCATTGCTATTGGAATGGCTTTCTTCTACAATGGGGCACTGGCACGTCTATATCTGCTTAATCATGACGATCAGTGGTTGACTACTACAAGTCCATACGTGCTCGTTTAAGCCTTATACATTGGGCCAAGGCAGACATTATACTGATCGTTCTGTCCCCATATAGATTACAAATTTACATCCGGTTTGCCGCCAACATCAATGGCACCTGGTGTAAAAGTCACCAGAGCAGTTACTATAGAGGGATTGAGACAGTAAGGAATCTGGGTCGGACATATCATTGGTGAAACCTGGGGCCCAAGAGGTAAGGGGGCTCATTTCTACCCCCAAAAGCAAGTAGAATTGGGCATTATGATGAGTTATTGAACTGTAAAGAGCCTTACGGTCGTTGCACAGGGGCCTTCTTCTGTCCGTATCCGCTAGAGCAAGGAATGCTTGGAGATTTCAGCTCTTAAGTATCATTAATGCAGCTCTGGACTATAACATATGCTGTAACTGGCATTGGTAAAGGAGCAAATCATTAAGTCACCTGTTTCCATAGAATAATTTGTATTTGTACTGTTGTTACACTTTCATGTTTCACACTCTTAGTATGGACCGGCCATAGGTCTCGTGACCCTGTCTCGAAGTATATGGCTATAACTGTTCATTTCAGAGCGGAAGGCCTGTGGCCTCTCCATAGTCACAAGATCAACACAGATGTGTGAAATCGACCTTAAAGGGGTTTTCCCTCTTTTATAGACATTAATGACACCTCTATAGTCTCCACCTTAAGACTAAATGCGGACCACCTGTTGTCCTGATATCAGTGCTGTACAATCCCATCCACTTACATAGCCTGCAAAATCCCTTTTAACTATATAACTTCCAATTAAATCACCTACATATAGAAAGATCTGATCTCTACGGCCCCTGCCTATGTAGGGGGATACAGTTGTGTAATTTGGTCACCAAGTTTGCATTTAAAGGAAACCTATCTCCATGAAAATGATGTCCAATCTGTAGTCGCCATGTTATAGAGTAGGTGGAGCAGAGAAGATTGATTTATATAGTTTAGTGAGAATAAATGTAATATTACTTAAGTTTTCACAATTTAATCCTCTGCTCTTTCTGGGGTTTTCAGTCCAGTGGGCGGTGCTAGAAGTGACTGACAGCTACCTCTGTGTGTACACTTATACATAGACAGCTGTCAGTCACTTTTAGCACCGCCCCCTGGACTGGAAACCCCAGAAAGAGCAGAGGATTAAATAGTGAAAACACAAGTTATTACCGAATCTTTTCTCACAAATCTACAGTATATATCAATCTTCTCCGCTCCCCCTGCTCTATAATACCATGTCTGCAGATTGAATGGCATTTTTATGGTGGTAGGTTCCCTTTAAAGTGGCTCATTTATTTTATTTTCTTTACGGCCATATCATGATCTCAGCAAGTATAATGGGGAATGCAGATAAAGCTTTGTGTTTGTGTGTTACGATGGAGATGACCTGTAAACCACTTCTGTAACCGCCTGAATTAATCCGCCTGTTGCCCTGATTTCTGAGACTTCTTGGAATGATGTCACGACTGCAAGAACCAGACATCAAGTGACCACTTGTCCTCGGGTTTAAAAATAGAAATATAACCATAATAAACATGGCCAACACATATATGGGTGTGCATGAAATATATATATATATATATATGTATGTATGTATGTATGTGTGTGTGTATATATATATATATATATATATATATATATTTATTTAGGTCCAGAAATATTTGGACAGTGACACAGTTTTCGCGAGTTGGGCTCTGCATGCCACCACATTGGATTTGAAATGAAACCTCTACAACAGAATTCAAGTGCAGATTGTAACGTTTAATTTGAAGGTTTGAACAAAAATATCTGATAGAAATTGTAGGAATTGTACACATTTCTTTACAAACACTCCACATTTTAGGAGGTCAAAAGTAATTGGACAAATAAACCAAACCCAAACAAAATATTTTTATTTTCAATATTTTGTTGCGAATCCTTTGGAGGCAATCACTGCCTTAAGTCTGGAACCCATGGACATCACCAAACGCTGGGTTTCCTCCTTCTTAATGCTTTGCCAGGCCTTTACAGCCGCAGCCTTCAGGTCTTGCTTGTTTGTGGGTCTTTCCGTCTTAAGTCTGGATTTGAGCAAGTGAAATGCATGCTCAATTGGGTTAAGATCTGGTGATTGACTTGGCCATTGCAGAATGTTCCAATTTTTTGCACTCATGAACTCCTGGGTAGCTTTGGCTGTATGCTTGGGGTCATTGTCCATCTGTACTATGAAGCGCCGTCCAATCAACTTTGCGGCATTTGGCTGAATCTGGGCTGAAAGTATATCCCGGTACACTTCAGAATTCATCCGGCTAGTCTTGTCTGCTGTTATGTCATCAATAAACACAAGTGACCCAGTGCCATTGAAAGCCATGCATGCCCATGCCATCACATTGCCTCCACCATGTTTTACAGAGGATGTGGTGTGCCTTGGATCATGTGCCGTTCCCTTTCTTCTCCAAACTTTTTTCTTCCCATCATTCTGGTACAGGTTGATCTTTGTCTCATCTGTCCATAGAATACTTTTCCAGAACTGAGCTGGCTTCATGAGGTGTTTTTCAGCAAATTTAACTCTGGCCTGTCTATTTTTGGAATTGATGAATGGTTTGCATCTAGATGTGAACCCTTTGTATTTACTTTCATGGAGTCTTCTCTTTACTGTTGACTTAGAGACAGATACACCTACTTCACTGAGAGTGTTCTGGACTTCAGTTGATGTTGTGAACGGGTTCTTCTTCACCAAAGAAAGTATGCGGCGATCATCCACCACTGTTGTCATCCGTGGACGCCCAGGCCTTTTTGAGTTCCCAAGCTCACCAGTCAATTCCTTTTTTCTCAGAATGTACCCGACTGTTGATTTTGCTACTCCAAGCATGTCTGCTATCTCTCTGATGGATTTTTTCTTTTTTTTCAGCCTCAGGATGTTCTGCTTCACCTCAATTGAGAGTTCCTTAGACCGCATGTTGTTTGGTCACAGCAACAGCTTCCAAATGCAAAACCACACACCTGTAATCAACCCCAGACCTTTTAACTACTTCATTGATTACAGGTTAACGAGGGAGACGCCTTCAGAGTTAATTGCAGCCCTTAGAGTCCCTTGTCCAATTACTTTTGGTCCCTTGAAAAAGAGGAGGCTATGCATTACAGAGCTATGATCCCTAAACCCTTTCTCCGATTTGGATGTGAAAACTCTCATATTGCAGCTGGGAGTGTGCACTTTCAGCCCATATTATATATATAATTGTATTTCTGAACATGTTTTTGTAAACCGCTAAAATAACAAAACTTGTGTCACTGTCCAAATATTTCTGGACCTAACTGTGTGTATATATATATATATATATATATATATATATATATATATATATATATATATATTGCTCAAAAAATTAAGGGAACACCAAACTACAATTTTTTGGATTAAGTGCTCCCTTTATTTTTTTTGCAGTGAGTGTGTATATGTATGTGTGTGTGTGTGTGTGTGTATATAGATATATATATATATATATATATATATATATATATAGATATATATATATATAGATATAGATATATATATGAGAGAGAGATAGATATATCTATATATAAGTATTTCGGCAACTACTATAGTGTGAGCAGAGAGACCTGAAATATGCTTATATCTTACAAATAATTAAGAGTAGGAGTATGGAACATGATACTGTTGACTTAAACAATCCGCATTGCCGGCTTTCCTAAATAAATCCTTCTAAATCCACATGGACTGGGTCTGTGGCGGCCTTATAAAATGTGCAGATCATATCTTTGTTGTGGTGTGCATGAAAAAGTAGTGATTGGCACTTTCAGGGCAGCCATTTTCATGCCAAAAAATAGTGCATATGATCATAAGTTAGGAGTTGTCCAAGTCTAAGATGTTCCCTTCTCCCTTCCAATACTTTGGCATTGCATGTTGGTGGCCACAGTGTTGGTTCCAAAATTCTTAGGAGTGAAAAAAAAATGTTAGTGGCATCTCTAGAACAAAAAATGCAGTGTACATACCCACAATTTCTAGGCGGGCGCCGCCTTTAGGCTATGTGCCCACGGGACAATGTACCCGCGGATATAGCCGCAGGTACGTCTGCAGGTTTACCCCTGCTGCTCCCCGGGATCCGCAGCTATACATAGCTGCGGGATTCCAGCGAAATATCTGCGGTAAACCTGCAGACATTCATGCAACTTACCTGTGGAGGTCCCACCCTCTATCTCCAAAGTGGAGAGGTGGGACATCCACAGGTATTTCCACAGGAATAATTGACATGCAGTTACGTGCGGCTGTGGGACATCCGCAGCATATTCCACAGCTGCAAATACCGCAGCATGGACACAGCACTCCCCATGTCCCATAGGATAAGATGGAGAGTGTCTGTACTCTCTAAAACCTGCGGATTTATCTAGAAAATCCAGATAAATCCACAGGTTTTCTGCAGCAAAATCCACCGGTACAGAGTCCCATTCGAACATAGCCTTAGTGTATTGGCGTCAAAATGATAATGATACAGTTGGAGGTTGTGGTAGAGAAGAGAGCCATAGACTCCCTGATCTCCTCCACTCTGCAGCCTCCAACAATTCGGCATCCTGGTGAGTGCCGCATAATGGCATCGCTGTATTGTGGCACATGAACCTCCAACTCTCCAGCCTCCAACAATTCGGCGTCCTGGTGACTGCCGGCCTGTTGTATGTGCAGCAGAATCAGGACTTGGTCATTCAGATTAGGAGAGCAGAAACTTTATTTTTTTGTGGAGTTTGTCACTAAAGTGGTAATAATTCTTAAGGGGCATTAATGCTTTCAAAATGACATTATTACTGGATTTGGAGACAAATTTTTGCCTTCATTTTTTGGCAAGCCATCTTATGCCACTGCCCAAATAGGTCAGCACTGATAACATCATCAACACCAGCCCATTCCGGGGCAGTGGAGGGGGATCAAGTCTTACCTCAAATTTCTACAGTGCTCTTCTTTGACTTGTACCCAGTGATCAGTGGCAGCAGGATGCTTTATAAGGAGGGCACCAGGAATGATCACTATACAAGTGCCACTTTAAGGGGTTAGCCCTTCCATAAAATAGGAGGACCCAGACAGCTTCAAACATGTGTTGGTCAGCTGGTGTCACTGGGGAAGTCTATAACCAACCAAGCATTTCTTCAGAGGAAATGTACATGGTCGTCCATTCTTTTTAAGGTCCAGCATGTAATACTACAAGGTTGGTCCAGGTTCACCATTTTTTGTGACTCTCCACTCTGGCCCATATGGGTGTGTACAAAGATGGGGTTGATGTCTACTTACCCTGCTAATGCATATGGAAAACTTTTGTCTCTCTGGGATTTAAAATGTATCTGTTGGCAGAAAATGACTGTTCAAACCATTCACAGGCGCTTGGTGCACACCTGTCTTGGCCGAGCCGTTCAGTGCACCATCTCAACTACTTGTTTTGAATCTCAGTTAAGGAAGTGGAGATGAAGATGGATGAAAAACAAGCAGGTAGGAAGGTGCACTGTACAGCATGGCCATATTCAAGGTCACACTGTACTGCCTGGCCACATCCAAGGGTGCACTGTACTGCCTGGCCACATCCAAGGGTGCACTGTACTGCCTGGCCACATCCAAGGGTGCACTGTACTGCCTGGCCACATCCAACGGTGCACTGTACTGCCTGGCCACATCCAAGGGTGCACTGTACTGCCTGGCCACATCCAAGGGTGCACTGTACTGCCTGGCCACATCCAAGGGTGCACTGTACTGCCTGGCCACATCCAAGGGCGCACTGTACTGCCCGGCCACATCCAGGGGGGCACTGTATTGCCTGGCCACATCCAAGGGCGCACTGTACTGCCTGGCCACATCCAAGGGCGCACTGTACTGCCTGGCCACATCCAAGGGCGCACTGTACTGCCTGGCCACATCCAAGGGCGCACTGTACTGCCCGGCCACATCCAAGGGGGCACTGTATTGCCTGGCCACATCCAAGGGCGCACTGTACTGCCTGGCCACATCCAAGGGCGCACTGTACTGCCTGGCCACATCCAAGGGCGCACTGTACTGCCTGGCCACATCCAAGGGCGCACTGTACTGCCTGGCCACATCCAAGGGCGCACTGTACTGCCTGGCCACATCCAAGGGCGCACTGTACTGCCCGGCCACATCCAAGGGTGTACCGAGTGCATGTGCTTGGTTTGAACTGTTAATTTTGTGCTGCCAGACTCCATTTAATTAGTGGATTAATCAATTTTTAACAACCAGGAGTCTCAAGGATTTGGTCTTTCTTTTTATTTTCCTTTTAAATGAACACAATGGAGAGTCCACCACAATGCAAGTCTGGGAGCTTTCAGCACCCCCTCCTAAGTAAACAGATTTTGACGTACTGAACCTTGAGCTAATGCTAGTGGCGGAAATTAAACACCTAAGGGATTATTTAATAAGCCTCAATTGTTTTTAGTGATTAGGTGATGACCCCTTTGATCCGATGTCTTCCACCGCCCTCCCTTAATTCCACAAACATCCTTAAGCTATTAGCGGTTTGCCAAGAATCAAAACATTTCTCCATATCCCATGCCTGCTCATACACGAGCCTCCTTGTTCTGGTGAAGATACTTTATACATATTGATCCATAGATTTTTCTAAACTCTAATTATTCACCATAACTATTAACACCTTTCAACATTTTGGGGAGGGTGGGAGTTTCTTCTATATGAGTTCATGTAGGGGAAGATATTCATAGACTTGTTGGAATGTGAATATCATATAGCAGTGTCAGCTGTCTGGGTTGGTGACAATTCGGTGGGTGAGGCATAGCGGTAATTTAAAGGGGCTGATTATACACTGAAGAGCAAAAGGGTGACATTGGTTTGAGTTTCTGATTTTGGGGCTCCATATATCGCCATCCACTACAGCTTTGAGCGTGAGATTACCTTAATTTTATAGACAACCATCTTGGCTATCTCATACGTAAATTTGACTTAAAACTATTTAGCATATGATTAGTTACGCAGATTCTTGTCATGTCACTGTTTTGCTCCTAAAAATCTAATTTTTTTTTTTTATTATTTTGGAAATCCATCTTTTGGCTTTCAACACTGCCTGAATCCTTCTCAATCAGGTTGAAGCATGTCTCCACCAAAATCTAGTCTATAAGTTTGCAATGTTGGTGGACTCCCTTGCCAGGCACATTAGACGTCGGCCAAAGTCGCCAATATCTCCAGGATCGGAAGATATTCTAATATGTACGGGGGCCCCGATTCCTCATCTGTCGGGGAAGATAAGGATCAGACGCTGATACTTTTTGTTCTCTATAGATAAGTCACCAAAAGGAATACCGGAGTGTTGGGCCGAGTGAGTGCTCGTGTTTGGGGTAGACGGCCATAAAGTGTATGGGGGGTTTATATTAGCTCGACTTATTTCATGCCTGATCACCTTTTTTATCGGTGGTTCTGAGATACACTGGGCTTAATTTTCAAGAAATTTCCCGTCACGCTCAGCCCTCGAACAGTCAGGGAACTCATGTTCTAGTCTATAAGATCAGCAGTAAAGCATTTTTGGGACATGTGTTAACCTGCTCCACAATCTCAATCAATCCCTGCTGCACAAGCTCAGTGTTGTCTGCTGTCTTTGATGATTAACGGTGCGATATGTATCGTGATGGCGGAACTGTTTGATCAAAAACATACAGAATTCTAACTGTTTATTAGCCCAAATTGCAGAAGTTTCTGACCCCCAAGATCCTCCAGCACATGGCACATTGGACCTTGTTAATCAAACCCTGTCTAATCCATGATGGAATTCATATTCTTTCCTTTTAGAACATTGGTCACGAAAATGTACATCTCTCCCAACTAATTACAAAACTACAAGTCCCAGCATTCCCTGAGCCTCAGTGCTTAATATGTTCATGTCATGTTTGCTTTCTTGCAGACTAAAGTTGTCAAACGAAGAAATCAAACGTGCGATTTTGACAATGGATGAGCAGGAGGATCTCCCGAAAGACATGCTGGAACAGGTGAGGGCGATGCCTTATCTCACGTGTCACCATTGACCTTTTTTTTTTTTCCAGCAGCAATGAAGGAAACCTCCAGCCATTGTCATTCATTAACTAAATTGCCTTTTTGGAAATTGAATAGTGACAGATGACGCGTAGATAATTGTGCTTTGGAGAGAATTTGGCACTGTGAACATTGATGAGAATATCAAATATCCAGTATCTTCATATATACATGATACGTGGCACAGTTTTTTCTTGCATTGGGTACATATATGATATTTCCCTTTTGCGGAGGGTAAAAAATAGGTGCTATTTTACACCCGCAAAGAACGCAATAGCAGCAGTGACATCTACAGGACAACGCATGCTATTACAAGCTGGGGAAAGTTCCGTAATACTAAGATAAGATTAGGCACGGTAATATGGTGACCACGGAGTATTGGCCCTTACTGCAACTTCATATGAAATAGAATGTTTTCCGCTCTCTATGGGAGAAGACCTAATAGGGCATTGCAGAGTGGCGCACATAGCCATGTAGGACTGTGCGTGCCACCGTACCACACCCACGGAGCCATAATCCCATATAACAGCACTAAGGCGTGAAAGTTATCACAGTAACAGACTGTTATATGAGCATTTGTTACGGTATGTCAACCTGTAGATTCCCTTTAACTTCAGTGACCTTTTCTTAAATCTAAGAAAATAATTGGGGGAAAAAAATATCTGCAAATACAAAAGTAAAGACTACAAAACAAACAACATGATCCAACTCATACACTTGTAGGTAATACAATCCAGATTAAAAGGGAAGGAGGCCTGGGAAAAGTTCCAGGGAAGTACAATTCGAGAAGCAAATTGGTCTCCAAAGTCTCCGGTGAAAGAATTCTCACCCATTCCATATGTATGAGTGGATACAAGTTTAATTTGTCCTCAGTCCTATAACTATTGTATATACGAGCCTCCAAGGTGTAGTAAATCTTAGATGATTAGGTTCATGCATCAAGATATTGACACTTCTCATTAACGAACAGCGATTTCACAAACTGTCACAGGTTTAAGACGTCTTGATATTCACGGTCTAAGTATGGACCTTCCATGGGTCTCATGACCAAAACTAAACCGTTACATTTGTTACATTCTGGTCTCTAAATTTTTACTAAAACACACGTGTGAGAAGACTTCTTTTAAGGTATGAGTGTCCTGACTTCTAACACAGTTTATGTCCTTTTCAGCTCCTGAAATTTGTTCCCGAGAAGAGCGACATTGATTTGCTGGAGGAGCACAAACATGAGCTGGATCGTATGGCCAAACCAGACCGATTCCTCTTTGAGATGAGCAGGTACAAATTTATAATCTCAAGGGCAACATAGGGCATCTTGCAGTTAACCATTAAAAAGTTTTACCTGAAATCCACTCTACTTGCCCATCCCGAATCTTACCAAGATTAAGATATTTTTTTGTGGGGGTTGTCCGAATGATCTCACATTTAATAGACCATGACTTTAGGACGTCTCTCCAGGCAGGCACGTTAGTTCTTTACATCCATCTTCCGGTTTGATAAGCAATCGGATATATGTGGCTTTTCTGAGCTACTGGTAAGGGCTGGAGACCATACTCAAATCACCTGAACACCGTGAGGCAGGTTTACTAATTCTTTCTTAATTTGTAGACATCATAAACTTTAATCTGGCATCTCTTCAGACAGTTTAGTCTAGAACGGTGGCTCACGGTGAATGATGCATTTGACGTTTGTCTTTTGATAAATCACTTGTCTGTTCCTAAAACTGGATGATGCGTTTGATTCTTGTCTGTTCCTAAAACAGAACAGAATGTCCAATCATGGTCCAACTTTCCCCTCCGGACAGGCTCCGCGTACCACTATTATATAGTGGTATAGTATAGTATATTATACCACTACCGTATCAGTCTGACTGGCTGGGTGTACCACTGTCCTACCACCTTGACAGGTTATGGGTGACCACTTTCCCATACTCCTGGCAACTGGTGGGTAAACTATTCCCAACATCCGGACAGGTTATGGGTGCAACTTTCCCATCACCCTGACCAGCTGTGGAAAGCCCTTCTTCACTACCTTGACAGATTATGGGGACAGCTTCCCCATCATCCTGACAACCAGTGATCACACCTTTCCCATCGTCCGGACAGGTTATGGTGCAGTTTTCCCATCACCTTGATGGAAGCCCTTCCTCACTACCTTGACAGGTTATGGCGACCACTTTCCCACCAGCCTGACAACTAGTGAGCACACCCTTCCCATCATCCGGACAACTTATGGGTGCCACGTTCCCATGACCATAACTAGCTGTCGGAAGTCCTTCCCCACTTTTGACCCCTTGTATCAGTTATGCAAACGGAAGAGGGTGCCCTACTAATTATTATGGGTTCTGGTTCCTGTCCATTTTATCGAACCTATGTTCTAAGAAATAGAACCCAGAGTATAATAGTCAATCAGGCACCTCTTCTTATCTTTGCAAAACTGATACAAGGGGTCAGTTTGAATATTGTGTTTTGTTTTAGGAATAGACATGGATTTGTGAATAGAGCCTAACTATGCATTGGCTTAGTTTATTCCGATATTTTGCACCAAATTTTAGACACAAACTGTTGTAGTTTAAAGGATTATTTCCAAAAAAAAATAAGTTATTCCCAATCCATAGGAAAGCACATAACCTGCTGATCCAACCGCTGGGACCCCAATGATCTCAAGATGTTCAGGGTAGAACGGAGGTGCACTTGCTCGACCTGCCTGATAAAGCAGGTTACAGTGACCCACTATTACTGGCGGTCCCATGCAAAATTAATGGCACAGCGTTTGATCATGCAACCTAGACTCAATTCAGAATAGGAGTCTATTGAGTCCTGATCTATGGGGTCAGATCCCCAGCGATCGGTAAGTTATCCCGTCTCTTGGATAGGGAATAACTTGTTTTTTGTGAATAATGCTGGTCATTCCTTCTTTTTTAGTAGGGATTAAGCTTTTCTGCTACAAATCTTGCTTAAGAAAATTGCAAAAAATGCATTTTCTAGGACGACATCAGGGATTAACTGAGCAGTTGTGATGTCACTTATCGCTGGAGAACTGATTTCTGCATTATCAGGGCCTGTGGCCCTCGGGAATGTCGGTTCAGCCTGTAAATATCCTCCCGCTCCGCACGTTGCCATCACTGCTCCTATACGGTTTGTTGTATAGCAGAACGCACATACACAAGTCTAAGGAGAAATCTGAAGTAATAAAACCCTATGCCAGATGGATGAAATTAACCCAAAAGTCCACATTTTCCGCTCTCCCAGGTGATTTGTACAGAGGAGATACATTTATTCTTTGCTTTTCTCAGAACACTGTAGGGAAAGCGTAAACCTTCGTCTTTTCACAGCTGCAAAACATTTTCTTTTCATATAATATCGCTTTTTGGAAGCCGCTCGTATTTGTTTTATCGGGTCTCGTCACTGGAGAATATTGAATTTTCATGTTACTTTTTTTTTTTTTTCTTCCCTTCACATTTCTCAACTCCCTGGTTTACAAGTTGTAGACTGTAACTAGCTGAAGAAAGCAGAATGTCAGCGCAGTGCGGCATCACCCACTGTTCCCTGATTTATATCGGATAGTAATGTTTACTGTGGTCATTAATCCAACGTATAATGATCTAGTTTAGGATGTAGCTGTCAAAGAAAAAAAATAATAAATCGGACGGGAAACACTGTGTGGACGTGCTAGGTAGAGCAAGAGAGATCTAGGCAACACAAGAGAGATCTAGATGGAGGAAGGGAGACCCAGGCGGCACAAGGGAGACCCAGGCGGCGCAAGGGAGACCCAGGCGGCGCAAGGGAGACCCAGGCGGCGCAAGGGAGGCCCAGACCCAGGCGGCGCAAGGGAGGCCCAGACCCAGGCGGCGCAAGGGAGGCCCAGACCCAGGCGGCGCAAGGGAGGCCCAGACCCAGGCGGCGCAAGGGAGGCCCAGACCCAGGCGGCGCAAGGGAGGCCCAGACCCAGGCGGCGCAAGGGAGGCCCAGACCCAGGCGGCGCAAGGGAGGCCCAGACCCAGGCGGCGCAAGGGAGGCCCAGACCCAGGCGGCGCAAGGGAGGCCCAGACCCAGGCGGCGCAAGGGAGGCCCAGACCCAGGCGGCGCAAGGGAGGCCCAGACCCAGGCGGCGCAAGGGAGGCCCAGACCCAGGCGGCGCAAGGGAGGCCCAGACCCAGGCGGCGCAAGGGAGGCCCAGACCCAGGCGGCGCAAGGGAGGCCCAGACCCAGGCGGCGCAAGGGAGGCCCAGACCCAGGCGGCGCAAGGGAGGCCCAGACCCAGGCGGCGCAAGGGAGGCCCAGACCCAGGCGGCGCAAGGGAGGCCCAGACCCAGGCGGCGCAAGGGAGGCCCAGACCCAGGCGGCGCAAGGGAGACCCAGACCCAGGCGGCGCAAGGGATACCCAGACTACATATATATAATATTATATATATATATATATATATATATATATATATATATATATATATATATATATATATATTATATACATATATTATATACATATATTATATAATATAATATAAAGTATATTATGAAGACTAGTGAGTGAAGTTAAAGGGTCGTTTCCATCTCCATAGAATGGTATTGTTGGATAACAAGCACTTTTGCAATTTACTGCTTATCTCAAAAGCGGATGCAAATTTTTAGATTAACACTTCTCATTTGTTTACAGTTCGTTGCCCGGGATACCGACCACTGCTGCAGTCTAGCTTGTAAACATCGCGCCAAAGCTAACAGGGGTTAAAGGTGAACTGCGATCCTGGCCAGGTTCAAAACCGTGCTTACAAGCCCAATATAAAATTGCTTTCAAGCTCTGCACATGTTCTGCTGTCTGTATCAGCGGTGGTCGGTCTCCAAGCAACAAGCTAAAAAGAAAAGTGTCAATATCTCATGAACGGCTGAAAATTTTAAAAAGCCGTAAATCGCAAAATGTCTTCTATTTAGATGGTGTATCCAAAATATTGCAGTCTATGAAGATGGGAAAAACCCTTTAATTACGTTTTGTGAAGGAACTAATAAATCCAACTGGAACGAAAATTTGGCTGGCAAATCCATTGCTGACTATTGATACAGAGTCCGTGCTTTTTTACATGTGGCTGATCAAAACAATTTGCTCGGAATGTATGGACTTGAATTTTTTTATTTTTTTTATATCCTTCCCATTTATGTATTTATTTCAATGAGAAAATATACTGCTGTATAAACTTTAAATTGTTTTGTTTTGTTTTTTCTGACGAGGTTTAATAAACCAGTACGTAGAAGAAGAACAAAAAAAAATCAAGTGACATCACTTTTTTTTTTTTTTTTTTTTTTTTTTTTTAAAGTGCATTTGTTGTAGAATCCGCATCAAATCTGATAGTCAAAAGGCTGAAAAAAAAAGCTTTGAAACTGCACAGAAGGAAGAAGCATGTGAATTTGTGATGAGGATTTTCTTAAAAATCCCATCAGATTGCTCCATTTCAAATCAAATTTGAACTTTTAATAAATGATATATTTTTTGAAGGTACAAATAGTTGCAATCTAAAAAAAAAATATTCCTCGTGTGTGTGATTTGCTTATAATGGAAAATATTCTAATCATCAGATTATTACTTCTAGGATCAACCATTATCAGCAGCGGCTGCAGTCTCTGTATTTCAAAAAGAAGTTTGCAGAAAGGGTTGCAGAAGTCAAACCAAAGGTGGAAGGTGAGTTGTGTTTCTGTCCTTCCAATATTAATGTTGTGATTAAAGTGTCCCTATCCTTTGGGGATCATAATATATTTTGCACCCTTACATGTGCTGTTGAACTATGGGGGTGCAGGTACAAAGAAAGCATCGTCCAAAAAAAAAAAACCTCTTGACGTGTGTGTCTTACCTGAAGCACACCGGGCAAAAGTGTGCACACATCCATGTAAGGGCTCAAAAAAAGAAAAAAACATCTGACTGTATGCACAGAGGGGTGTACACAGAGGGGTGTACACAGAGGGGTGTACACAGAGGGGTGTACACAGAGGGGTGTACACACTCCTAAACTTTCTGTTGAGTTTGTGCCCTGCATGCAGGAGCTAATTTATGAGCAGTCAGCAATAAGGGGGGCATGGTGTAATTTATTAAAAAATGATCAGAACACCTTAAAAGGAACCTGCTCCTTTTTCTTGGCCAAGAAGCATTCATGAGTCCAGGACTCTTCTTTCTTGGGATAGTCCCTCAATCCGCTTTCGGTGGGATTATGACCTGCACTCCTAGCAGTCAGCAGAATAGAGGATTTTCTTTTTCCATGAAGGCCATATTTGTGCAAGTGTCAATGTACTACAACTCTCCCTGAAGGTCTTTTGCTGTCACGCAGGGCTTCTGATTTGCCTCTCTAGCAATCCTATGAGCAGGTCTCACAGAAGTTTCGCTCTTCCAGACCTTATCTTCACCTCCACTGTTCCTGTTAATTACCATTTCTTAATTATATTTTGAACTGATGAAAGAGTAACTTGAAATCTCTTTGCTATCTTCTTATCGCCTTCTCCTGCTTTGTGGGCCTCCACCATTTTCGTTTTCAGAGTGCTAGGCAGCTGTTTAGAAGAACCCATAGCTGCTCTTTTGGCACAAGGTTAGAGGAGGCTGGGTTTTTATGAAGCATCACCTGACCTTCCCAAACAATGATGGTGAACAAGCCATAAACCCTAACAGGCTAATGAAAGTTTCAAACCTTGGGCAAAGTTATCACACAGATCTCCAAGGGTACCCAAAGTTTTGCAGCAGATCATTTTCCTTTTTTTACGTTTTCAACTGTAACAGATGAAATAAATTATATGTTTTTATTTTTTGTGCCTAAAATACAAAGGAAATGTGTAATCCTTTATGCCTTTTAGAGATCATTTTATCCTTAACTTGCTTAACTGTTCACAATAAGGCCATGATCGCACACTGCATCCACAAAGAGGCAGCGTTTTTGGCCCCAAAAAATGCACCTGTGGCAAAAACACATGCGTTTGTGATGCATTTTTACCGCATTTTGCCCAATGCGGTTTTTTAAGTCAAATCATTTGACTGGAAGGGCTCAAAAATGCTGGCAAAAAGAATTGACATGCTGCATCTTCAAAAACGCAGCCAAAAAAAAGATGCTCTGTGTGGACAGCAAAATAGAAACCTCATAGACTTTGCGGGAAGGAAATGCATGCATTTAGGTGCATCTTTGTGACCTCAAAAATGAACCAAAAACGAAGTAAAAGATGCAGTGAGAACGTAGCCGAACAGTAATTTTGACCAGGGGGTGCCCAAACTTTTGCATGCCACTGTAAATGGACTGATCTGCAGGCACCCACATGTGAAGAAGCCGTGATGGTTCCTTCATTCTGCTTATTATTAGTGGCCTCAGATGTTGTGCTCCTGTTGCAGACTTTCTTATTAGTTGACAATGGCAGGAAACTTTGCGTCTGTTCACATGGGATGCATTTACTGGCGATGATCTGTTGTGTTTTACCGTACCAGTGTTGGGGATCAGCTTTTACAAAATCTCTTCCTCGCACTTGAGGAAAAAATCTGCATCATAAATAGACCAGAGCCACGGGTTTAACGTTGGCAGGCCATCAATTTTAGATAGGGTGAAGTTGATGGCATATCCATAGCGGAAACCACCACTATATCGGCACAACATACTGCAGATATTGCCAATGTGATTTTTGCTGTGGAAATCCTTCCGCAAATACGACCTCGTATGATCACACCCTGGTTTTGGTCACATGTGCCGTTTTCGGTTATGCCAAACGCGTACGGCCAATGCCTCCGTTGTGTATGTTGCAGTAGATCCCCCTCCTCACCAGATTTCTTGTCCTCCTCCTTGTACGCAGCCATCCGCTCAGCCTCCAAGCAGGTTTTGCAGAGTAAAAGCTTGAAGCAGCTCTTGGAAGTGGTCCTGGCTTTCGGAAACTACATGAACAAAGGACAGAGGGGAAACGCTTACGGGTTTAAGATCTCCAGTTTAAATAAGATCGCCGATACCAAATCCAGCATCGACAAGTAAGTGACGTGTTAAGGGTCAATTACACCCCGGATACTTTATAGGTGCAGTCAAAAGAAAACCACTAAGGCGCGGGCTTTGCACACTACGACATCGCAGGTGCGATGTCGGTGGGGTCAAATCAAAAGTGACGCACATCCGGCGTCGCAGTCGATATCGTAGTGTGCAAATCCTTTTTGATACCATTAACGACCGCAAAAGCGTCATTATCGTATCATCGGTGTGGGGTCCGACATTTCCATAATGCCGGTGCAGCAACAGGTACGATGTAGTTCCTCGTTCCTGCGGCAGCACACATCGCTGTGTATGAAGCCGCAGGAGCGAGGAACATCTCCTACCTGCGTCCCGGCTGCAATGTGGAAGCAAGGAGATGGGTGGGATGTTTACGTCCCGTTCATCTCTGCCCCTCAGCTGCTATTGGCCGCCTGCCGTGTGACGCCGCACGACCCGCCCCCTTAGGAAGGAGGCGAGTCGCCGGCCAGAGCGACGTCGCAGGGCAGGTGAGTGCATGTGAAGCTGGCGTAGCGATAATGTTCGCTACGCCAGCAATCACAAGATATCGCTACGGGGGCGGGGACTATCGCGCTCGACATCGCAGCATTGGCTTGCGGTGTCGCAGCGTGCAAAGTACCCCTAAGAGTCTCTCGCTGTTGGGCCCCATGCACACATCCAATATTCTTCTATCATTTACGTATTATATGTCTGAGCATTTTCGCGTGCCCATTTTTTTTTTACAGAGTAAATGGGTCTGCAGAGAAAAAGTCTGAGGATTTGTTAATTTTACCAAAAAAAAAGTCTCATTGAAGTCGATTTACGTTGGAACAGGGTCTGCACTGAGTGTATGAAATTTGGCCCTTAATTTGGAGTACTTGGCTGCTTTGAGCTTCGCTACTGCCCCCATTGTATTCGCGGATTACCGCTTACACAGCAGAAGAGATGCCTTCTGGCTCACAGAAGCGGAGGCATGCTACAGCAAAGCCTTTTATTAGGTTCCTCCAGAAGGTTTGTGCATTTTCCTGTAGCTGACCTCTCACAGGGGGTGTTGTATATACAATCCAGCGTGAGACTTCCACTAATTTCCCTCAAGAGCTGCGGTTTGTTTTATGCTCGCAAAAATGGGTCCCGCGGGGACGATGTGATGTAATGTTAGGAAGAGGGATGGTTCTGATGACATTCAGCTGTTCAGATCCTGGAGTGAATATCATGCACTTTTTATTGGATTCACTCCCATTCTGTTCCTGGAATTGCGTGTGATGTAGATGAACAGTGATATAGTCCAGTTCTGAGTCGGCTGCAGCGTTTGGGCTGGATATGAAGTTTCCTGTGGGTCCGGTTGTCCTTCGTGGACTGATGGGGGTCAGCCATTCTAGGCTGGGCTCTGAATTATAGGAAAAGTCCTGATTCTCAGAACCCACTTCTTGGGTAACCCACCGTGCTCCAACAGGGCAGGGGCTCTCTGCCTATACAGAATGTGATTGATGGCTATGCCAATATCTGTCATTCATATGGTTACTGTAATAAGATATATTGTCATTACAGGAATATCACCCTTTTGCACTATCTAATAACTGTGGTAGAAAAGAAATATCCTAAGATTATAACTCTACATGAGGAGCTGCAGAGTATCCCCGAGGCTGCAAAAGTCAAGTAAGTGAAGATCTGTATATATCGAAAGCAAAGAGCTACACGTGTGTTCTGCAGATGGGGGTGATGAGCACTAGTGATGAGCGGGCACTACCATGCTCGGGTGCTCAGTACTGGTAACTAGTGATGAGCAGGCACTACCATGCTCGGGCGCTCAGTACTTGTAACTAGTGATGAGCAGGCACTACCATGCTCGGGCGCTCAGTACTTGTAACTAGTGATGAGCGGGCACTACCATGCTCGGGTGCTCAGTACTCGTAACTAGTGATGAGCGGGCACTACCATGCTCGGGTGCTCTGTACTCGTAACTAGTGATGAGCGGGCACTACCATGCTCGGGTGCTCTGTACTCGTAACTAGTGATGGGCGGGCACTACCATGCTCGGGAGCTCAGTACTTGTAACTAGTGATGAGCGGGCACTACCATGCTCGGGAGCTCAGTACTCGTAACTAGTGATGAGCGGGCACTACCATGCTCAGGTGCTCGGTACTCGTAACTAGTGATGAGCGAGCACTACCATGCTCGGGAGCTCAGTACTTGTAACTAGTGATGAGCGGGCACTACCATGCTCAGGTGCTCAGTACTCGTAACTAGTGATGAGCGGGCACTACCATGCTCAGGTGCTCAGTACTCGTAACTAGTGATGAGGGGGCACTACCATGCTCAGGTGCTCAGTACTCATAACTAGTGATGAGGGGGCACTACCATGCTCAGGTGCTCAGTACTTGTAACTAGTGATGAGCGGGCACTACCATGCTCAGGTGCTCAGTACTCGTAACTAGTGATGAGCGGGCACTACCATGCTCAGGTGCTCAGTACTCGTAACTAGTGATGAGCGGGCACTACCATGCTCGGGAGCTCAGTACTCGTAACTAGTGATGAGCAGGCACTACCATGCTCAGGTGCTCGGTACTCGTAACTAGTGATGAGCGAGCACTACCATGCTCGGGAGCTCAGTACTTGTAACTAGTGATGAGCGGGCACTACCATGCTCAGGTGCTCAGTACTCGTAACTAGTGATGAGCGGGCACTACCATGCTCAGGTGCTCAGTACTCGTAACTAGTGATGAGGGGGCACTACCATGCTCAGGTGCTCAGTACTCATAACTAGTGATGAGGGGGCACTACCATGCTCAGGTGCTCAGTACTTGTAACTAGTGATGAGCGGGCACTATCATGCTCAGGTGCTCAGTACTAGTAACTAGTGATGAGCGGGCACTACCATGCTCAGGTGCTCAGTACTCGTAACTAGTGATGAGCGGGCACTACCATGCTCAGGTGCTCAGTACTCGTAACTAGTGATGAGCGGGCACTACCATGCTCAGGCGCTTTGTACTTGTAACTAGTGATGAGCGGGCACTACCATGCTCAGGCGCTTTGTACTTGTAACTAGTGATGAGTGGGCACTACCATGCTCAAGTCCAGAGCCTAATGGAAGTCAATGGGAAGATCTTCTGGAAAATGCTTGTTTACCATTGACTTCCATTATACTCAATACACAAGTCGCGTCCATACAAGCATCCGACTGCTGGTTAGGAATACCGAGCACTCAAATATGGGAGTGCTCGCTCATCACTTTTGATCACACGTCAAACGTAAGAAAGCAGCGTCATAGGAGAAGCTATAATGTGGCCACTGACATAACCAAGCTGTTCATTACTGATGATTAGTGAATTAGTAATCCACATGATGGAAAAGCCTTCTATGTCATTTAAAATGACTGTATACAAAAACCTGTAATTAAAGCGGGTCTCAGATGGAAGCAAGTTTATTGTCTATCAGCAGGATGGGTGAAAGCCTTCTGATTGGCGGGGGTCTGACTGCTGGGTCCTGCACCGATCAGCAGTACCGGCATTTTTATCTCCGTTAAAATGGAGCGGTGTTGCTCATGCTCGACCCACACCGCATTCATTTCCCCTGGGGCTGCTGAGCGCAGCACTTGGCCTTTCAGACATCCAAATAGAGAATGAATGGAACGGCTATCGAGCATCTGACCTGCCGCTCCACATTGTAGAGGGTTAGAAGTTCTCCGGCTCAGTACTGGTCTCAGTGGTCCTACCCATCCATCTATCCCTTGTCCTATGGATAGGTGATAACTTTATTTTTTTCACTGGTCAACCCCTTTAAAAAAATCAATCTTCCTCTTTGGAGGGTAAGTTCACACATAGTTTGTTGATGAGGATTTTAAAGGGAACTTGTCACCAGATTTGGGGCCTATAAGCTGCGGCCACCACCACCGGGCTCTTATATACAGCATTCTAATATGCTGTATATAAGAGCCCAGGCCGCTGTGTAGAACATAAAAAACACTTTATAATACTCACCTAAGGGACTAGTCGGATGGGCGTCTCCCTTCTCAGCTAGCGGCGCCTCTTCTTTTGGCCATCTTTCTCCTGCTTCTGAAGCCTTGGTGCACGACGCGTCCTAAGTCATCCACACGCGCCGGCATTGAGGTCCTGCGCAGGCGCACTTTAATCTGTCCTGCTCAGGGCAGATCGAAGTATTGTAGTGCGCCTGCGCAGGACCTCAATGCCGGCGCCTGTGGATGACGTAAGACGCGTCCTGCACACTGAGGCAGAGTGGATGCTGTGAGAATGTTTTGTACCAGAAGTGACTTCTTCAGATGGAGAGAACCCAGCGCTCTGGCACATATACCATCACTTTATTTTGGGGGTCTCGTTGTTTAGATAATATTGCTTTTTCTCATTTGCTTTGTCATTGCACAGACAGAACATCCTCATTATCTCCTCTTACATTTTCCTCTTATTTGTTAAAGCATGACCGAACTGGACAAAGAAATAGTCACGTTGAGGAGCGGCCTGAAAGCTGTGGAAAGTGTAAGTACCCCCCGCCTATATTTTTATGTAATTTGAGAGCATTAGCCACCCCCCACTTTCTTGACTATTGTTTTTGGGGTAAATTTTTATTTTTACATTTATTTTGTAGTATTGTGTATATTCATAGCAGGACAGAATCTGAGATATGGGTTGAGATTTACCCCAACTTTATTCTCAGTTGTAATACATTTTGACAGTCAGTTGATTCGTGTCGCCCAAACCACAGGCAGCATGAATCAGAGCCTGACTGCATGAAGATGCCAGCGCGTTTCTGGGAAAACAGTTTTAAGGATAGGGAAAGACTAAGTGACTCTAAAAGGGGCTTTATATGCAACAACATCGCTAACACGATGTCGTTGGAGTCACGGAATTCATTAGCGACGTCGTAGCGTGTGAAACGCACGAACGACCGCTAACTATCAAAATTACTCACCATATCATTGATCGTTGACATATCGTTCTAATCTTTCTAATCTCAAATATCGTTGCTGTTGCAGTACTCAGGTTGTTCGTCGTTCCTGCGGCAGCACACATCGCTACGTGTGACACCGCAGAAACGAGGAACATCATCGTACCTGCGGCTGCCGGCAATGAGGAAGGAAGGAGGTGGGCGGGATGTTCCGGCCGCTCATCTCCGCCCCTCCGCTTCTATTGCGCAGCCGCTTAGTGACACCGCTGTGACGCCGAACGAACCTCCCCCTTAGAAAGGAGGCGGTTCGCCGGCCACAGCGACGTCGCTAGGCAGGTAAGTCTGTGTGACAGAGACTAACGATGTCCCATGGGCAGCGATTTGCCTGTGACGCACAACCGACGGGGGCGGGTGCTTTCACCAGCGACAACGCTAGCGATGTCGCTGCATGTAAAGCAGCCTTTACACGATCCCTAGATAATTTTCCCCGCCCCGCTCTAGGTGATTGACAGGTCTCTCCCGCTGTACACACATTGGAAAGACCTGTCACTCAACTACAGTGAAGAGCTAAGTATTAATTTGCTGGAACTGCAATCGATCATGAAGACAGGGGTCCTGTGGTTCCATCCATGGTCTCCAGAAATGGAGACAACACTTCGTCTTTTTCACACCGGTTCACAATGGATTCAGTACTACAGGACACTCTTGTTTTCATGATCATTGGGGGTTCCAGGGATCAAAAACTTATGCACAAAATAATAGCAATTGTGGGACAACCCCCATTAGCTAATTCTGCCCCATCCGCGTATGCTATAGACAGTTGCAATATTATCTTTAGTTCATAGACTATTTTTTTTTTCTCCATTTAGGAACTAGAGTATCAAAAGTCTCAGCCCTCCATAGCGGGAGACAAGTTTGTGTCGGTGGTCAGTCAGTTCATTACGGTGGCGGGCTTCAGCTTCTCGGATGTAGAAGACCTTCTCGCAGAATCCAAGGAGCTGGTGAGTACATGGCTATAAATCCGGACGGCTGGCGGCACTTGTACCAAAGATTTCACTTGTCCTTAATTGAAACAAATCCCAACCCCGGAGCTGTGCAGCCTCAGATTTATGAAAGCACTGGGCGAGGGCCAGACGACAGATTCCTGCTCTCACTTTTGGAAACTAAAGCGGCTCCAACTTAACTTTTCACGTCAATCATTTTAACAAATTTTCCCCGCCCTCACAGCGTCTACAGATTTACACTTGCTCACTATGGGCAATCGCTGATATGTTAGAAGGATATTCCATGATCTGATCAGAGAGTTTTTGCCGCTGATTCCCCCAGTACCACAGGATATAAAGCACCACATGCAGATAATTAAAGGGCACATAAGGGGCCTTTCTTTTTCTTATAAGGCATATATTTTTTAAATTGATTTTCTTTAGCTTTTATAGGTGTTTGGCCCTGACGCATGAAGCAGTTTTCATTTACTTTCTGGTGTAGTAAAACCGCTTAAAATGTCACAATTTTTGCTGCTTCTGTTGGTGTTTTTGCAGCAATCCCGGTCAAATCCGCCAACCTTTTGAAAATTCGGCAGGAGGAAGTAGGCACCCAACAAATTCATCATAATTTACATTAAAAAGGTGTCGTAAATTACAACAGAAAACCCTGAGCTGCTTACATTTTGTGTCCCTTGCTCAAGTGCTGAGGATTGGCCAAATTCGTTATTGGGCACCCGCCTTGGCGTTTCTTGATCTAGCGCGCACTTCAAGGCTGGAGTCCAAATCGTCTTGATGAATCGGGGCCTTTTTCCGTGCACATTGCTTTGATCATCCGTCAATGAGTTTGTTCTGAAGTGGATTTCGTAACTGTTGTCTGTTTGGATCCATTTACGTAGACTGATTGACGGCACGATACAATCGCGGATTGGTAAAATGTAACCGATCGGCGGTCATTTGTATGCCTGTTTACTCAGTAAAGTAAATGATACGCGGTTGTCCCGGCTTGGGGAGCAAGTGTGCATCACTCTGTGACTGCAATCTGAAAAAAAATGATGGCACATCCTACCTTTCTAATGTGAACAGGTACAAACTGAACATAAAACAAAGTAACAAAAAGGAGACAGTTGCACTCTGTAGTGGTAAAATCTGTGGAACAATGAATATGGGAATATAGACATGCATTACTGCTATGAAAAACATGTAAAAGTTGAGATAATTAGCACACAAAAATGACCAGTTTTGTGTGAGCCCAACAGTCAGCGGCAAGGTCACCTTCCATTGACTATTGGGCTCACATAAAACTGGCCAATTTTGATTTTTTTAAATGTTCTTCCTAGCAGTAATGCATGTCTCTATTCCCATATTCATTGTTCCACATATCTATGTGACTGCAGACTTGTCAGTTCTCACAGTGCACACTGTCAGGATTCTCCAGGTGCAAGTGTGGTCATGGGCCGACTAGACATGCACGACTGCTTATTAAAGGAAATTGCGTAAAGCTGGATATGTTTTGTTGCAATGTGGCCGGATCTATGCAAATCTCATACATCTGGTCTCATGACTGTCTGCTCTCGGCAGAATCCTAACAGCGTGCACACTGCGCCTCAAGCCTAGATAACCCCTATAATGAAGCCCACTTACAAAAATGAGGTTTAGCCCAAAATAAACATGTTTTAAGCAACAAAAAAAAAAATTGGTGTCCATATTGTTTAAAATTCAATATGCTGTATTATGTGGACAGGTCATAGCTTCAATAGTGAGATGCTCGATGGAGCTGCTAAATGATGGCAATCCCCACTATTAGCAGATGATCTGGAAGAAGCCTTGTCGTAGACCCCAATAACGCTTCAATATTTGACACATTTGATAAATGATCCTGTTATACACCGCGTCTATAGATGACTGTCACATACGAGAGCTGCACATTTGGTGAATCCCATTTACTAACATGTAATTAACAGTTTTAATTAGAGGGGAAAGAATAAACCTTGAGCCGTTTTCTTTGTGCTGCACTTTTAAGGAATCATTTGCTTCTTCTAAATGATATGTTATTTTTTTTTTTTTTTTGTAAAGTAAGAAAAACACAAATATGGCCCCCAGACAAACATTTGGTTTCAATAAAAGGCCATGTGGCCATGAAAGGATCGCAGCCACTTCAAAGCGCAGAGGGCGAGCTCCCTGACTCCTGCGGTGCGGCCCTTGTTTTATGTAGGAGAATCGAGCCTCCTGCCTTCACTGTCACGGGGTAGATAAAAGACGGCTTCACGTGTATGTGCCAAGTGTGCTGCTTGTACGGGCGCGTACGGCCCGTGGCGGTGATACCGATACCACCGCTGCGTGCCAGGGCTCCGCCATCTTTACACTGAGATTTCACATTAACCTTTCCTGTCTCGATTTCCTTCTAGTATGGGAAATCAGCCAGACATTTTGGGGAGGAAAACAACAAGATCCAACCGGATGAGTTCTTTGGGATGTTCGATCAGTTCCTCCAGGCGTTTTCAGAAGCCAAACAGGAAAATGAGAACATGAGGAAGAAGAAGGAAGAGGAAGAACGCCGGGCACGTATAGAGGCACAGGTGAGAAAATGCCACTTAATATGGCACCACACAGAATTTCAGCACGTTATGCCACATTTTAGTGCAAATTATGCCAAAATAAACTTGCAAATTGCACAAAATGTCCAATTTTTTGCACCATGCTCGCCCAAAAGGGGCAGGGAGTATTAAGAGGAATCGTGGGCAACAACCTTATAGGTTTACAAAGTTTTGCATAAAAAAAATTATGCAAATTTTGGAGCACATTTGCACCTGCTCACACGAGGTATAGACGTAGATATATAATATATATTATAGAATATCTCTCGATATATATGTCTCAAGGCGGTCCAGTCAAGACAATATATAATATATATATATATATATATATATATATATATATATATAGATATATAGATATATAGATATATATATATATATATAGATATATAGATATATAGATAGATAGATAGAGATAGAGAGATATATATAGATAGAGATAGAGATATATATATATATATATATATATATATATATATATATATATATATATATATAGAGATATAGATAGATATATATATATATATATATATATAGATAGATAGATAGATAGATATGAGATAGATAGATAGATATGAGATAGATAGATATGAGATAGATAGATAGATATGAGATAGATAGATAGATATGAGATAGATAGATAGATATGAGATAGATATAGATGTATATAGATATATACATAGATGTATATAGATGTCCCAAGGTGGTCTAGTCAAGGCTATATATAATATAATAATATATATTTTTATATATAAATATATATATATAATATTTTTATATATAGATGTCCCAAGGTGGTCTAGTCAAGGCTATATATAATATAATATATATATATATTTTTTTTTTTTTATATATATAATATAGATGGTCCCTAGTGGTCTAGTCAAAGCAGTTAAGAACCATGCACCTTTTAAATGAATTTGGCACAATTTACTCCATTCTCTTTTTTTTTTTTGTTTTTTTAAGACTGGTGTTTAAAAAAAATAAAAAAAAATCTTGCTTAATCTGCTCAATACAGGGCGACACGGTGGCTCAGTGGTTAGCACTGCAGTCTTGCAGCGCTGGGGTCCTGGGTTCGAATCCCACCAAGGACAACATCTGCAAGGAGTTTGTATCTTCTCCCTGTGTTTGCGTGGGTTTCCTCCCACACTCCAAAGACATACAGATAGGGACTCTAGATTGTGAGCCCCAATGGGGACAGTGTTCCTGATGTATGTGAAGTGCTGAGGAATATGTTAGCGCTATATAAAAATAAAGATTTATTTTATTTTTTTATTTTTTATAATATAAAAAAAATGTTAATTTTTTTTTTTTTTTACAATTTATTTGATACGTTTGCCAGAGAGATGATCTGATCAAGTGCGCTGGCATCCTGGATCGCCGTTAGGCCTACTATAGACTATGGTCTACACAGACCCGTCATCAACTAGATGTGTGATTTCCTACACTGTGGCTCAGATTTACACCACTTCTAGGTGTAAACAGACAGTTTTGTTACCCAAAGGGGCGTGCTCCTCAACATTTATGTGGTTCTTCTTCTTCTTAGTGAAGAGGGTGTAGTATACATTTATATACAGGGAAAAGGAAGCCATACCTTGGTGCAGGAACAAAAGGAAAACTGCTCTGGATTCAGGAGAACACTGACATTTCTACGAAATAGAAAATTGCTTCTTCATGGCAAGTGACAGGTTCTTTTAAAGGGAAAATGTCATCAGGTTTTTGCTCCCCATCGATAGAGACAGAGACCCTAATTCCAGTGATGTGTCACTTACTGAGCTGTTCGCTGTCGTTTTGTTAACAGCAATGATTTCTCTGCAGCAGACCTAGCAGTTATATAGAGCTCAGGCATATGCTGGACTACCTGCTGCACAAGTAGTCCTGTAATGATAAAATCACTGTTTAGTCAGCAGGAGATTATCAAAACTGCACAGAGCAGTTCCAGTAAGTGGCATCGCTGGAATCAGGGTCTCTGACCCTACATTATGCCACTCTCAGATTAGGTGGTAAAAGTAGGATTTTTGTGTACTCACCGTAAAATCTCTTTCTCTGAGTCTTCATTGGGGGACACAGGACCATGGGTTATGCTGCTGTCACTAGGAGGCTGACACTAAGTAAACATAAAAAGTTAGCTCCTCCCTAGCAGTATACACCCCGAGCCGGAGGCGGGCTCAGATCAGTTTGGTGCACAAGCAGTAGGAGGAGTACCAGAATCACCATACATAAAACAAGTTGTAACTAAAATAATGCAGCCGTGCAAACAAGAGGTCTATGAACATAAGACCGCTGAAAATAGCAGGCAAATGAAATTAAGCAACCAAAAAACCAAGCAGGGTGGGTGCTGTGTCCCCCAATGAAGACTCAGAGAAAAAGATTTTACGGTGAGTACACAAAAATCCTACTTTCTTCGGCGCTCCATTGGGAGACCCAGACGATTGGGTGTATAGCTACTGCCTCCGGAGGCCACACAAAGCATTACACTAAAAAGTGTAAGGCCCCTCCCCTTCTGGCTATACACCCCCCGTGGGATCACGGCTGCTCAGTTTTCAAGCTTTGTGCGAAGGAGGTCAGACATCCACGCATAGCTCCACTGTTTAGTCAGCAGTAGCTGCTGACTATATCGGATGGAAGAAAAGAGGGCCCTTGCAAAAGGGCCCCCAGCATGCTCCCTTCTCACCCCATCTTTTTGGCGGTGTTTGTTAAGGTTGAGGTACCCATTGCGGGTACGGAGGCTGGAGCCCACATGCTGTTTTCCTTCCCCATCCCCCTGAGGGCTCTGGGGAAGTGGGATCTTACCGGCCTCCAGACTCTGAGGCCGGGCTCCATCCACAGACCCGGAGATCCTGCTGGATACGGAGCTGGGTACCATCAGGGACAAGGCCCTGCAACATTCAGGTACTCTGTGTCCCCGTGCAGACAGGCACAGACACACTCCAGCGTTGCTGGGTGTTCTAGTGCGCCGGGGACAGTAGCGCTGCGCGCCTGGGGTTTTACTCACTGCAGCTTAGCTGAGTGAGTTTATATGGGGAACTACCGCGCCGGCCGCCATGAGACAGCGGCGCGGCTGAGACTTGTGGTGCGCCGGGGACTTCGCGCCGACCGTGCTTTTACGACGGCAGCGCTGATAAATCTAGTCCCCGGCTTCTGCGGCCTAGTTACGTTCGTTCCCGCCCCCTGCCCGGTCAGTCAGGGCAGGGGAGAGACGCTGTACAGTAGTCAGCGCCGAGGGCTGGAGTCTTATTTACATACTCCAGCCCTCTCACTGGGCACAGTGGGACGCCAGTTCCCGCTCTTTGTCTGCAGCACGCCCACGGCCCGCCCCTCTTCACAGGACGCTGGCAGCCATTCCTGCACGCAGTCTGAGCTGGAGAACGGACATAGCCCTGGGAGACCCAGACAGGGGATTCTGGCGACCACACACCCGCTATTAAGCGGGCGGTAAGCAGCACCTAAGTGCTGACCCCACTAGTGCCACAGTGTTGTTTTGTGTACTTTTGTTTGTACATATATATATATACATTGCACTGTACGGTCGCTTCTTGGCTTATACCCCTATATTGCTCTGAGGAGACAACAGCATGTCATCCGCAAAAAGCAAGGGTGCCAAGGCACGGGCTTCATATGCTGCCTGTACCGCATGTGGGGCTGATCTACCGGCAGGTTCCACTGACCCCCATTGTGTGCAATGTTCGGTCCCTGTGCCACTTCGTCAGCCGCAGTCTATGCTAGTAGTGGCCCAGGCAGAGACGCCTGTGAACCCTGCCCCGGTGACGGGGACAGAGTTTGCAGTTTTTGCTGATAAGATGTCTGTGACTATGACAAAAATTCTAGAAACTTTGCAGTCCAGGCCGGTCACTCAGACCACGGGCACTGCTGATTCAATGTTCCCCGGTCCCCCTCAGTTGGAACTAATCCGTGCTCCAAGGGGGTCCCAGGCATCACAGGCTGAAGGCTCTGACTCGGACGACAGTCCCAGGCAGCCTAAGCGAGCTCGCTGGGAGAGACCCTCGGCGTCATCACGCTGGTCAGGGTCTCAGCGAGAGGATTCTCTGTATGATGAGACAGAACTAGGTGATCAGGAGTCTAATCCTGAGACTGCTCTCAACCTGGATACCCCTGATGGTGACGCCATGGTGAATGACCTTATAGCGGCCATCAATAGACTGCTGGATATTTCCCCTCCAGCGGAGGATGCAGCAGCACAGCAGGAGAAATTCCATTTTAGGTATCCCAAACGTAAATTGAGCTCTTTTCTGGACCACGCGGACTTCAGAGAAGCAGTCCAGAAACACCATGCTTCTCCAGATAAGCGTTTCTCCAAACGTCTTAAGGATACACGTTATCCCTTTCCCCCTGACGTGGTCAAACGCTGGACCCAGTGTCCAAAGGTGGACCCCCCAATCTCCAGGCTTGCGGCTAGATCCATAGTTGCAGTGGAAGATGGGGCTTCACTTAAAGATGCCAATGACAGACAGATGGACCTTTGGTTGAAATCTGTCTATGAAGCTATCGGTGTGTCGTTTGCTCCAGCATTCGCAGCCGTGTGGGCACTCCAAGCTATTTCAGCTGGTCTAGCGCAGGTGGACTCGATCATACGTCCATCAGTGCCGCGAGTGGCGTCCTTGACCTCGCAAATGTCTGCGTTTGCGACTTACGCTATCAATGCGGTCTTGGACTCTACCAGCCGTACGTCAATGGCGTCCGCCAACTCGGTGGTTTTACGCAGAGCCTTATGGTTAAAAGAATGGAAAGCAGATTCTGCTTCCAAAAAATGCTTAACCAGTTTGCCATTATCTCAAGACAGGCTGTTTGGTGAGCAATTGGCGGAAATCATTAAACAGTCCAAGGGCAAGGACTCTTCCTTACCCCAGCCCAGATCAAACAAACCTCAGCAGTGGAAGGGACAGTCGAGGTTTCGGTCCTTTCGAGGTTCGGGCAGGGCCCAATTCTCCTCGTCCAAAAGGACTCAGAAGGAACAGAGGAGCTCAGATCCCTGGCGGACTCACTCACGTCCAAAGAAAGCAGCCGGAGGAACCGCTTCCAAGCCGGCTGCCTCATGACTTTCGGCCTCCTCTCTCCGCATCCTCGGTCGGTGGCAGGCTCTCCCGCTTTTGCGGCATTTGGCTGCCACAGGTCAAAGACCGGTGGGTAACAGACATCTTGTCTCACGGGTACCGGATAGAGTTCAGTTCTCGTCCTCCGCCTCGGTTCTTCAGAACTTCCCCACATCCCGACCGAACCGATGCTCTTCTGCAAGCGGTGTGCTCTCTAAGGGCAGAGGGAGTGGTGATCCCGGTTCCTCTCCTGGAAAGAGGTCAGGGTTTTTACTCCAATCTATTTGTGGTGCCAAAAAAGGACGGCTCTTTCCGTCCTGTTCTGGACCTAAAACTGCTCAACAAGCACGTGAAAACCAGGCGGTTCCGGATGGAATCCCTCCGCTCCGTCATTGCCTCGATGTCTCAAGGAGATTTCCTAGCATCAATAGACATCAAAGATGCTTATCTCCACGTGCCGATTGCTCCAGAGCACCACCGTTTTCTACGCTTCGTTGTAGGAGACGAACACTTTCAGTTCATAGCCCTGCCGTTTGGTCTGGCGACAGCCCCACGGGTTTTCACCAAGGTCATGGCAGCAGTGGTAGCAGTCTTGCACTCTCAGGGACACTCGGTGATCCCTTACTTGGACGATCTACTTGTCAAGGCACCCTCTCAAGAGGCATGCCAACACAGCCTGAACGTTGCGCTGGAGACTCTCCAGACTTTCGGGTGGATCATCAACTTTTCAAAGTCAAATCTGTCCCCGACCCAATCACTAACATATCTTGGCATGGAGTTTCATACTCTCTCAGCGACAGTGAAGCTTCCGATGGACAAGCAGCGTTCACTACAGACAGGGGTGCACTCTCTCCTTCAGGGCCAGTCGCACCCCTTAAGACGCCTCATGCACTTCCTGGGGAAGATGGTGGCAGCAATGGAGGCAGTTCCGTTTGCACAGTTTCATCTGCACCCACTTCAATGGGACATTCTCCGTCAATGGGACGGGAAGTCGACGTCCTTAGACAGGAAAGTCTCCCTTTCCCAGACGGCCAAGGACTCTCTTCAATGGTGGCTTCTTCCCACCTCATTATCACAGGGAAGGTCCTTCCTACCCCCATCCTGGGCGGTGGTCACGACAGACGCGAGTCTGTCAGGGTGGGGAGCAGTTTTTCTCCACCACAGGGCTCAGGGTACGTGGACTCAGCAGGAGTCCACCCTTCAGATCAATGTTCTGGAAATCAGGGCAGTGTATCTTGCCCTACAAGCCTTTCAGCAGTGGCTGGAAGGAAAGCAGATCCGAATTCAGTCGGACAACTCCACGGCGGTGGCATACATCAACCACCAAGGCGGGACACGCAGTCGGCAAGCCTTCCAGGAAGTCTGGCGGATTCTGATGTGGGTGGAAGCCACGGCCTCCACCATATCCGCAGTTCACATTCCCGGCGTGGAAAACTGGGAAGCGGACTTCCTCAGTCGCCAGGGTATGGACGCAGGGGAATGGTCCCTTCACCCGGACGTGTTTCAGGAAATCTGTCGCCGCTGGGGAAGGCCGGACGTCGATCTAATGGCGTCCCGGCACAACAACAAGGTCCCAAATTTCATGGCACGGTCTCGCGATCACAGAGCTCTGGCGGCAGACGCCTTAGTGCAAGATTGGTCGCAGTTCCAACTGCCCTATGTGTTTCCCCCTCTGGCACAATTGCCCAGAGTACTACGCAAGATCAGGTCCGATTGCCGCCGCGCCCTGCTCGTCGCCCCAGACTGGCCGAGAAGGTCGTGGTATCCGGATCTGTGGCATCTCACGGTCGGCCAACCGTGGGCGCTACCAGACCGGCCAGACTTACTGTCACAAGGGCCGTTTTTCCATCTCAATTCTGCGGCCCTGAACCTGACTGTGTGGCCATTGAGTCCTGGATACTAGCATCTTCAGGATTATCTCAAGGGGTCGTGGCCACCATGAGACAGGCTAGGAAGCCCACGTCCGCTAAGATCTACCACAGAACGTGGAAGGTTTTCTTATCCTGGTGCTCGGCACAGGGAGTGTCCCCCTGGCCATTTGGAACACAAAACATGGGAAAGAGTGAGCACAACTACACCAAACATATACTGGAAAATCCAGGATAATGGAATCAAGCAAGAGGAGTCCCTTGTTGCATGCAAAAAGTGTGAAAAAGTTTATTAATAACACAGAGAAATATTGTTAAGACCATTTAAAAATGGGAAAGATCAAAAGAATGATCTACCCATGAGCAAATTGGCACATCACCAACCAAAACCTCATGAATTAATATAAAGCATACTAGCTCACAAAAGCAGTACCAAAGGACAGTATACAGCAGTACATAGTCACCAATTGTAGGATTCACATAAATATGGTACAGATCAAAGAGAGCTAATACAATACCAGGTAAGTAAATAGTGAGGGAGGTGGTGTGGGTGCGCCTGCCCCACGCGTTACGCCACCATATGTGGCTTCATCAGGGGTAAGTTGAGGAGTGACCAGAGCCTAAATATATATATACAAAAGGACCATTAATAATTACTAACCGGTGGGTTGAATAAACCACTCACCAAGCAGGTGAGGAGGGCAGAATCCTCTGTAATCTCCCTGTAAACAGGAACCAGGCTGTCGGCGTGCGTTCCACAGTGGAATGCAGCACCATGTGATCCGGTCATGTGACCGGAGTGACGTCAAGCCCCGCCCCTCAACTCCTATGGAGTACAGAGGCAGTTATCAGCGTCATTCAGAGTCTGGTATCACTAAGGATACCACAGATAAGACCCTGAACAGCAGATGTGCACATCTATTGGTTCCATAGTAATGTAATCCTTTTAGTGTAAAACAGGAAACTGGTCACCCCAGTGTGTGCTGAAACAAAAGAACGACTTAATATTTTCTCTGCAAGGACAATACACATTTAGATACAATATAATGCACAGGTGCAAAGCACCAGGAATAAGCAAACAAACAGGTATACAAATGGAGCAGAGAATGGGTTAATTGCAGACACAGTACAGCATCCTAGAGAAAGTTTATATGGAATTCTCATGTTTATAGTGGAACAAAGAGGAGAAGGTAAGGGGAGCCCAATCAAAATGCAGGATAAAAGTGTCTATTTTTTATAGTACCCAGTAAATAAAAGATTCTCATTAATGCCATTGGGCATAACTGTATCAAGCTGGAAAATCCACCAGGATTCAGTTCTCAGGAGTGCCGGAGTGGGATTACCACCTCGTATATTGCTCAAAACTTTATCCAAGCCAACCACGGTTGTATTTCCAATTCTGCTCCCATGGTGTCTAAGATAGTGCTGTGCCACTGTAGAGATCGTTCGTCCCTGTTTAAGATGTTTAGAAGCCAACGCAATGTCCGAGAAGTGTTTTTGAATACGATGTCGCAGCTCCTGCGAAGTCTGTCCGACGTAAATGAGTTGGCAAGGGCAGGTGAGAGCGTAAACAACGTTCTGGGACCTACAGTTCACATAATGTCGTAATAGGTACGACCTCTGGGTGCGATGGTTACTAAAATTGGATACAGGAGACATGAATTGGCAAATAGAGCACTGTCCACATGGGAAAGATCCCTTCAAAATGGTTCCTCTCCCAATACGGGTGGTAGGTCGTGTGAAGTGGCTCCTACAAAGGTGGTCCCTCAGATTTGCTGATCTCCTTGCTGTAAGGAGTGGTCTGGAAGAGATAAACTTTTTTAGGTTGGAATCAGACAACAAGATGTTCCAATTTTTATTCAGGGTCTGATATATATCTGACCACTGACAATTAAAAGTGGTTACCAACCGTGGAGAGTCATTTTTGGGCTTATGGTCCTTAGGTTTCAGCAAAGTATGGCGGTCCGTGTTGATGGCTTTCTGGTATGCTCGATGAATGATCTTCCGTGGATAACCTCTCGTTCTGAATCGTTTGGACAGATCCTGTGCCTGTACAAGAAAATCAGATTGTGCACTGCAATTTCTTCTTAAACGAAAAAATTGGCCCACCGGTATACCAACTTTAAGATGTTTAGGATGTGAGCTCTTATAATGCAAAAGACTATTAGTGGATGTGCACTTACGGTAAAGATTAGTTTCAATCTTTTTCCCTTTTATTGCCAATGTCAGGTCCAAAAAATCCATGTTGTCCGATGTAATTTTCGAAGTGAGCTTGATGTTCAGTTGATTACTATTCAAATTCGAGATGAATTCCAGGCAAAGGTCTCTAGGTCCTGTCCACAAAAACAAAATGTCATCGATATATCGAAACCACCCACAGACATAGTCACGACACCACGACGAGGGATACACGCACGTCTCCTCCCACCAACCCAAAAACAGGTTAGCGAAAGAAGGCGCACAGCGCGCCCCCATCGCGGTCCCAGACGTCTGCCTGTAGGTGGTCCGGTCGAAGACAAAGTAATTGTGTCGGAGGATAAAGGCCAGTAAATCCAAAACAAACGTACCGTGAGCTGAGATATTATCCTGGTCATCCTTGAGAAAGGTGGAAACGGCATGTAACCCTTCTTTATGTCCTATGCTCGTGTAGAGGGCCTCGACGTCTAGGGAAACAAGTAAGGTCTGTGGAGGTAATTCAAGACTATCCAAAATTTCCAGCAAGTGCATAGTATCCCGTACATAGGACTTTAAATTGGCCACAAGAGGTTGTAAGTAGAAGTCTATGTAGACACAGGCATGTTCACTTAGACCACCGATCCCTGCCACAATTGGCCTTCCGGGTGGATTTTGAATACATTTGTGCACCTTCGGAAGTAGATAAAACGTTGGCGTTACAGGATGAGTATTATATACAAAGTCTCGCTCCCTCTTACCTATAACATTCCGCGACAATGCGTCAGCAAGCAAGGCATCCAATTTCTTCTGGAACACCGAGGTGGGGTCGGAGGGTAATACCGTGTAAAGAGATGTGTTAAGAAGCTGTCTTTTGGCTTCCTCCACGTAAAGATCCGTAGGCCAAAGGACTATGTTGCCGCCTTTGTCAGCTTCTTTGATGACAAAAGCTGTGTTGTTCTTAAGTGTGACAATAGCATCTCTCTCATCCTGGGTAAGGTTATCATGGGCAGCACCCCTGATCTTAAGTGTAAGTATATCCTGTACCATGGTGTTAAAAAAGACGTTAATAGTTGGGCAAGTCCCAAAAGCCGGTGTTTTTTGAGATGGTCTGTATATGGTGAACGGCTTCCTACCTGAGGGATCCTCAATCTCCTGTAACAGATCAATCAGGTCCTCAAAAGCTCTTTGTTCCATTTCAGGTAAAGATTGTAAGGACGAAGGGTAGAGGTGGTAGTATTTGAACATGAGGCTTCTGCAGAAAAGATAAATATCCTTAATCAGGGTAAATTTGTCTAATTTCTGTATTGGTGAGAAGGACAAACCACGTTTCAGGACAGTCTCCTCTGCAGGGGATAAAACATGATCAGACAGGTTGATTATTTGGAGTGTATTCTCACCAACTATCTCCGATTCTTGTTCCTGTAGCGAGTCTGCATGTATACATTCGGTGTCCGATTCCGTGGTATTCTTTTGTTGTTGGTTCCTCTTCCGGCCACCTCTTCTCCCCCTCCTTCTGCTTCGCTTGTGTCTGTAGATAAAAAATCAGTAGACGAGCCTTCGCCCGGATTAATTGAGTGGCTCTGTTTAGACACAGCGAACCGAGATCTTCTATTTCCTTGATGGCTCCACCTATAGGCATGGTTATCCTCAAAGTCTTTCTTGTCGCGAGCAAATTTTCTCTTTTTGCCGGCAATAATGTCCTTTTCATACTTATCAATGTTTTCCTTCAATTTGACTAAAAATGGTTGTACCAATGTATTATTATCAAAGATATTAATTTTAAGCTCAGTTGCCTTAATACTTTCTTTGATCTGTACCAGCAAATTACGATCATGTCCTATCAACAGTTCAAGCAATATGCCAGAGCACTGAATGAGACCCCCTTCCCAAAGACCTCTGAAGTGTTCATCCACCTCCCAGGAGGGAAATATCTGAACCCTCAGTCCACGGGGAATAATCTTCAATTTTAGATACTGTTCCAGGCTCTTGATGTTCCACCATACACGGATATATCTTTTATGTAAATTCAAAAGTTCATCACATATAGCCTTAAAATCACCGTCTGCTGTGTCAGGAACCTGACAATCAAACACCGCTGCCACCTGATTGTTCCAAAACACCTCTCTTGCTTCCAAGTCATAAGCCATAGTAGGGCTCATGTAATCCAAATCAGACAGTTAAATCAAACTATGATAGTGTGCACAAGTCCCTGATGGTGAAAAACCATAGAACAAGGATCATAGAACAAAATAGGGACGGCACCACCATTAAATATATATAGGTAATGGAAGTGTGCTTCAACCCATAAATAGAATCTGGAACACAAAACATGGGAAAGAGTGAGCACAACTACACCAAACATATACTGGAAAATCCAGGATAATGGAATCAAGCAAGAGGAGTCCCTTGTTGCATGCAAAAAGTGTGAAAAAGTTTATTAATAACACAGAGAAATATTGTTAAGACCATTTAAAAATGGGAAAGATCAAAAGAATGATCTACCCATGAGCAAATTGGCACATCACCAACCAAAACCTCATGAATTAATATAAAGCATACTAGCTCACAAAAGCAGTACCAAAGGACAGTATACAGCAGTACATAGTCACCAATTGTAGGATTCACATAAATATGGTACAGATCAAAGAGAGCTAATACAATACCAGGTAAGTAAATAGTGAGGGAGGTGGTGTGGGTGCGCCTGCCCCACGCGTTACGCCACCATATGTGGCTTCATCAGGGGTAAGTTGAGGAGTGACCAGAGCCTAAATATATATATACAAAAGGACCATTAATAATTACTAACCGGTGGGTTGAATAAACCACTCACCAAGCAGGTGAGGAGGGCAGAATCCTCTGTAATCTCCCTGTAAACAGGAACCAGGCTGTCGGCGTGCGTTCCACAGTGGAATGCAGCACCATGTGATCCGGTCATGTGACCGGAGTGACGTCAAGCCCCGCCCCTCAACTCCTATGGAGTACAGAGGCAGTTATCAGCGTCATTCAGAGTCTGGTATCACTAAGGATACCACAGATAAGACCCTGAACAGCAGATGTGCACATCTATTGGTTCCATAGTAATGTAATCCTTTTAGTGTAAAACAGGAAACTGGTCACCCCAGTGTGTGCTGAAACAAAAGAACGACTTAATATTTTCTCTGCAAGGACAATACACATTTAGATACAATATAATGCACAGGTGCAAAGCACCAGGAATAAGCAAACAAACAGGTATACAAATGGAGCAGAGAATGGGTTAATTGCAGACACAGTACAGCATCCTAGAGAAAGTTTATATGGAATTCTCATGTTTATAGTGGAACAAAGAGGAGAAGGTAAGGGGAGCCCAATCAAAATGCAGGATAAAAGTGTCTATTTTTTATAGTACCCAGTAAATAAAAGATTCTCATTAATGCCATTGGGCATAACTGTATCAAGCTGGAAAATCCACCAGGATTCAGTTCTCAGGAGTGCCGGAGTGGGATTACCACCTCGTATATTGCTCAAAACTTTATCCAAGCCAACCACGGTTGTATTTCCAATTCTGCTCCCATGGTGTCTAAGATAGTGCTGTGCCACTGTAGAGATCGTTCGTCCCTGTTTAAGATGTTTAGAAGCCAACGCAATGTCCGAGAAGTGTTTTTGAATACGATGTCGCAGCTCCTGCGAAGTCTGTCCGACGTAAATGAGTTGGCAAGGGCAGGTGAGAGCGTAAACAACGTTCTGGGACCTACAGTTCACATAATGTCGTAATAGGTACGACCTCTGGGTGCGATGGTTACTAAAATTGGATACAGGAGACATGAATTGGCAAATAGAGCACTGTCCACATGGGAAAGATCCCTTCAAAATGGTTCCTCTCCCAATACGGGTGGTAGGTCGTGTGAAGTGGCTCCTACAAAGGTGGTCCCTCAGATTTGCTGATCTCCTTGCTGTAAGGAGTGGTCTGGAAGAGATAAACTTTTTTAGGTTGGAATCAGACAACAAGATGTTCCAATTTTTATTCAGGGTCTGATATATATCTGACCACTGACAATTAAAAGTGGTTACCAACCGTGGAGAGTCATTTTTGGGCTTATGGTCCTTAGGTTTCAGCAAAGTATGGCGGTCCGTGTTGATGGCTTTCTGGTATGCTCGATGAATGATCTTCCGTGGATAACCTCTCGTTCTGAATCGTTTGGACAGATCCTGTGCCTGTACAAGAAAATCAGATTGTGCACTGCAATTTCTTCTTAAACGAAAAAATTGGCCCACCGGTATACCAACTTTAAGATGTTTAGGATGTGAGCTCTTATAATGCAAAAGACTATTAGTGGATGTGCACTTACGGTAAAGATTAGTTTCAATCTTTTTCCCTTTTATTGCCAATGTCAGGTCCAAAAAATCCATGTTGTCCGATGTAATTTTCGAAGTGAGCTTGATGTTCAGTTGATTACTATTCAAATTCGAGATGAATTCCAGGCAAAGGTCTCTAGGTCCTGTCCACAAAAACAAAATGTCATCGATATATCGAAACCACCCACAGACATAGTCACGACACCACGACGAGGGATACACGCACGTCTCCTCCCACCAACCCAAAAACAGCACACACTGGGGTGACCAGTTTCCTGTTTTACACTAAAAGGATTACATTACTATGGAACCAATAGATGTGCACATCTGCTGTTCAGGGTCTTATCTGTGGTATCCTTAGTGATACCAGACTCTGAATGACGCTGATAACTGCCTCTGTACTCCATAGGAGTTGAGGGGCGGGGCTTGACGTCACTCCGGTCACATGACCGGATCACATGGTGCTGCATTCCACTGTGGAACGCACGCCGACAGCCTGGTTCCTGTTTACAGGGAGATTACAGAGGATTCTGCCCTCCTCACCTGCTTGGTGAGTGGTTTATTCAACCCACCGGTTAGTAATTATTAATGGTCCTTTTGTATATATATATTTAGGCTCTGGTCACTCCTCAACTTACCCCTGATGAAGCCACATATGGTGGCGTAACGCGTGGGGCAGGCGCACCCACACCACCTCCCTCACTATTTACTTACCTGGTATTGTATTAGCTCTCTTTGATCTGTACCATATTTATGTGAATCCTACAATTGGTGACTATGTACTGCTGTATACTGTCCTTTGGTACTGCTTTTGTGAGCTAGTATGCTTTATATTAATTCATGAGGTTTTGGTTGGTGATGTGCCAATTTGCTCATGGGTAGATCATTCTTTTGATCTTTCCCATTTTTAAATGGTCTTAACAATATTTCTCTGTGTTATTAATAAACTTTTTCACACTTTTTGCATGCAACAAGGGACTCCTCTTGCTTGATTCCATTATCCTGGATTTTCCAGTATATGTTTGGTGTAGTTGTGCTCACTCTTTCCCATGTTTTGTGTTCCAGATTCTATTTATGGGTTGAAGCACACTTCCATTACCTATATATATTTAATGGTGGTGCCGTCCCTATTTTGTTCTATGATCCTTGTTCTATGGTTTTTCACCATCAGGGACTTGTGCACACTATCATAGTTTGATTTAACTGTCTGATTTGGATTACATGAGCCCTACTATGGCTTATGACTTGGAAGCAAGAGAGGTGTTTTGGAACAATCAGGTGGCAGCGGTGTTTGATTGTCAGGTTCCTGACACAGCAGACGGTGATTTTAAGGCTATATGTGATGAACTTTTGAATTTACATAAAAGATATATCCGTGTATGGTGGAACATCAAGAGCCTGGAACAGTATCTAAAATTGAAGATTATTCCCCGTGGACTGAGGGTTCAGATATTTCCCTCCTGGGAGGTGGATGAACACTTCAGAGGTCTTTGGGAAGGGGGTCTCATTCAGTGCTCTGGCATATTGCTTGAACTGTTGATAGGACATGATCGTAATTTGCTGGTACAGATCAAAGAAAGTATTAAGGCAACTGAGCTTAAAATTAATATCTTTGATAATAATACATTGGTACAACCATTTTTAGTCAAATTGAAGGAAAACATTGATAAGTATGAAAAGGACATTATTGCCGGCAAAAAGAGAAAATTTGCTCGCGACAAGAAAGACTTTGAGGATAACCATGCCTATAGGTGGAGCCATCAAGGAAATAGAAGATCTCGGTTCGCTGTGTCTAAACAGAGCCACTCAATTAATCCGGGCGAAGGCTCGTCTACTGATTTTTTATCTACAGACACAAGCGAAGCAGAAGGAGGGGGAGAAGAGGTGGCCGGAAGAGGAACCAACAACAAAAGAATACCACGGAATCGGACACCGAATGTATACATGCAGACTCGCTACAGGAACAAGAATCGGAGATAGTTGGTGAGAATACACTCCAAATAATCAACCTGTCTGATCATGTTTTATCCCCTGCAGAGGAGACTGTCCTGAAACGTGGTTTGTCCTTCTCACCAATACAGAAATTAGACAAATTTACCCTGATTAAGGATATTTATCTTTTCTGCAGAAGCCTCATGTTCAAATACTACCACCTCTACCCTTCGTCCTTACAATCTTTACCTGAAATGGAACAAAGAGCTTTTGAGGACCTGATTGATCTGTTACAGGAGATTGAGGATCCCTCAGGTAGGAAGCCGTTCACCATATACAGACCATCTCAAAAAACACCGGCTTTTGGGACTTGCCCAACTATTAACGTCTTTTTTAACACCATGGTACAGGATATACTTACACTTAAGATCAGGGGTGCTGCCCATGATAACCTTACCCAGGATGAGAGAGATGCTATTGTCACACTTAAGAACAACACAGCTTTTGTCATCAAAGAAGCTGACAAAGGCGGCAACATAGTCCTTTGGCCTACGGATCTTTACGTGGAGGAAGCCAAAAGACAGCTTCTTAACACATCTCTTTACACGGTATTACCCTCCGACCCCACCTCGGTGTTCCAGAAGAAATTGGATGCCTTGCTTGCTGACGCATTGTCGCGGAATGTTATAGGTAAGAGGGAGCGAGACTTTGTATATAATACTCATCCTGTAACGCCAACGTTTTATCTACTTCCGAAGGTGCACAAATGTATTCAAAATCCACCCGGAAGGCCAATTGTGGCAGGGATCGGTGGTCTAAGTGAACATGCCTGTGTCTACATAGACTTCTACTTACAACCTCTTGTGGCCAATTTAAAGTCCTATGTACGGGATACTATGCACTTGCTGGAAATTTTGGATAGTCTTGAATTACCTCCACAGACCTTACTTGTTTCCCTAGACGTCGAGGCCCTCTACACGAGCATAGGACATAAAGAAGGGTTACATGCCGTTTCCACCTTTCTCAAGGATGACCAGGATAATATCTCAGCTCACGGTACGTTTGTTTTGGATTTACTGGCCTTTATCCTCCGACACAATTACTTTGTCTTCGACCGGACCACCTACAGGCAGACGTCTGGGACCGCGATGGGGGCGCGCTGTGCGCCTTCTTTCGCTAACCTGTTTTTGGGTTGGTGGGAGGAGACGTGCGTGTATCCCTCGTCGTGGTGTCGTGACTATGTCTGTGGGTGGTTTCGATATATCGATGACATTTTGTTTTTGTGGACAGGACCTAGAGACCTTTGCCTGGAATTCATCTCGAATTTGAATAGTAATCAACTGAACATCAAGCTCACTTCGAAAATTACATCGGACAACATGGATTTTTTGGACCTGACATTGGCAATAAAAGGGAAAAAGATTGAAACTAATCTTTACCGTAAGTGCACATCCACTAATAGTCTTTTGCATTATAAGAGCTCACATCCTAAACATCTTAAAGTTGGTATACCGGTGGGCCAATTTTTTCGTTTAAGAAGAAATTGCAGTGCACAATCTGATTTTCTTGTACAGGCACAGGATCTGTCCAAACGATTCAGAACGAGAGGTTATCCACGGAAGATCATTCATCGAGCATACCAGAAAGCCATCAACACGGACCGCCATACTTTGCTGAAACCTAAGGACCATAAGCCCAAAAATGACTCTCCACGGTTGGTAACCACTTTTAATTGTCAGTGGTCAGATATATATCAGACCCTGAATAAAAATTGGAACATCTTGTTGTCTGATTCCAACCTAAAAAAGTTTATCTCTTCCAGACCACTCCTTACAGCAAGGAGATCAGCAAATCTGAGGGACCACCTTTGTAGGAGCCACTTCACACGACCTACCACCCGTATTGGGAGAGGAACCATTTTGAAGGGATCTTTCCCATGTGGACAGTGCTCTATTTGCCAATTCATGTCTCCTGTATCCAATTTTAGTAACCATCGCACCCAGAGGTCGTACCTATTACGACATTATGTGAACTGTAGGTCCCAGAACGTTGTTTACGCTCTCACCTGCCCTTGCCAACTCATTTACGTCGGACAGACTTCGCAGGAGCTGCGACATCGTATTCAAAAACACTTCTCGGACATTGCGTTGGCTTCTAAACATCTTAAACAGGGACGAACGATCTCTACAGTGGCACAGCACTATCTTAGACACCATGGGAGCAGAATTGGAAATACAACCGTGGTTGGCTTGGATAAAGTTTTGAGCAATATACGAGGTGGTAATCCCACTCCGGCACTCCTGAGAACTGAATCCTGGTGGATTTTCCAGCTTGATACAGTTATGCCCAATGGCATTAATGAGAATCTTTTATTTACTGGGTACTATAAAAAATAGACACTTTTATCCTGCATTTTGATTGGGCTCCCCTTACCTTCTCCTCTTTGTTCCACTATAAACATGAGAATTCCATATAAACTTTCTCTAGGATGCTGTACTGTGTCTGCAATTAACCCATTCTCTGCTCCATTTGTATACCTGTTTGTTTGCTTATTCCTGGTGCTTTGCACCTGTGCATTATATTGTATCTAAATGTGTATTGTCCTTGCAGAGAAAATATTAAGTCGTTCTTTTGTTTCAGCACACACTGGGGTGACCAGTTTCCTGTTTTACACTAAAAGGATTACATTACTATGGAACCAATAGATGTGCACATCTGCTGTTCAGGGTCTTATCTGTGGTATCCTTAGTGATACCAGACTCTGAATGACGCTGATAACTGCCTCTGTACTCCATAGGAGTTGAGGGGCGGGGCTTGACGTCACTCCGGTCACATGACCGGATCACATGGTGCTGCATTCCACTGTGGAACGCACGCCGACAGCCTGGTTCCTGTTTACAGGGAGATTACAGAGGATTCTGCCCTCCTCACCTGCTTGGTGAGTGGTTTATTCAACCCACCGGTTAGTAATTATTAATGGTCCTTTTGTATATATATATTTAGGCTCTGGTCACTCCTCAACTTACCCCTGATGAAGCCACATATGGTGGCGTAACGCGTGGGGCAGGCGCACCCACACCACCTCCCTCACTATTTACTTACCTGGTATTGTATTAGCTCTCTTTGATCTGTACCATATTTATGTGAATCCTACAATTGGTGACTATGTACTGCTGTATACTGTCCTTTGGTACTGCTTTTGTGAGCTAGTATGCTTTATATTAATTCATGAGGTTTTGGTTGGTGATGTGCCAATTTGCTCATGGGTAGATCATTCTTTTGATCTTTCCCATTTTTAAATGGTCTTAACAATATTTCTCTGTGTTATTAATAAACTTTTTCACACTTTTTGCATGCAACAAGGGACTCCTCTTGCTTGATTCCATTATCCTGGATTTTCCAGTATATGTTTGGTGTAGTTGTGCTCACTCTTTCCCATGTTTTGTGTTCCAGATTCTATTTATGGGTTGAAGCACACTTCCATTACCTATATATATTTAATGGTGGTGCCGTCCCTATTTTGTTCTATGACCCCTGGCCATTTGCATTGCATACTTTTCTTTCCTTCCTGCAATCTGGTTTGGAAAAAGGCTTATCGCTCGGCTCCCTTAAAGGGCAAGTCTCAGCGCTATCGGTATTTTTTCAAAAGCGTCTAGCACGACTTCCTCAGGTACGCACGTTCCTGCAGGGGGTTTGTCACATCGTCCCTCCGTACAAACGGCCGTTAGATCCATGGGATCTGAACAGGGTACTAGTTACTCTCCAGAAGCCGCCCTTCGAGCCTCTGAAAGATGTTTCACTTTCCCGGCTCTCACAGAAAGTGGCCTTTCTGGTAGCGGTCACGTCTCTTCGGAGGGTATCCGAGCTGGCAGCGCTGTCATCCAAAGCTCCCTTCCTGGTTTTTCACCAGGACAAGGTAGTGCTGCGCCCGATTCAGGAGTTTCTCCCTAAGGTGGTATCCTCTTTTCATCTCAATCAGGATATCTCCTTGCCTTCCTTTTGTCCTCATCCAGTTCATAGGTATGAAAAGGATTTGCATTTGTTGGATCTCGTGAGAGCACTCAGAATCTACATTTCCCGCACGGCGCCCCTGCGCCGCTCGGATGCACTCTTTGTCCTTGTCGCTGGTAAGCGCAAAGGATCGCAGGCTTCCAAATCCACTCTGGCTCGATGGATCAAAGAACCAATTCTTGAAGCCTACCGTTCTGCTGGGCTTCCGGTTCCATCAGGGCTGAAGGCCCATTCTACCAGAGCCGTGGGTGCGTCCTGGGCACTACGACACCAGGCTACGGCTCAACAGGTGTGCCAGGCAGCTACCTGGTCGAGTCTGCACACTTTCACCAAACATTATCAGGTGCATACCTACGCTTCGGCGGACGCCAGCCTAGGTAGAAGAGTCCTGCAGGCGGCGGTTGCCTCCTCGTAGGAGAGGGCTGTTTTGCAGCTCTAACTTGAGGTATTACTTTACCCACCCAGGGACTGCTTTTGGACGTCCCAATCGTCTGGGTCTCCCAATGGAGCGCCGAAGAAGAAGGGAATTTTGTTACTTACCGTAAATTCCTTTTCTTCTAGCTCCAATTGGGAGACCCAGCACCCGCCCTGTTTCCTTCGGGATTTTTGTTTTTTTCGGGTACACATGTTGTTCATGTTGAACGGTTTCAGTTCTCCGATGTTACTTCGGATTGAATTTGTTTAAACCAGTTATTGGCTTTCCTCCTTCTTGCTTTAGCACTAAAACTGAGCAGCCGTGATCCCACGGGGGGTGTATAGCCAGAAGGGGAGGGGCCTTACACTTTTTAGTGTAATGCTTTGTGTGGCCTCCGGAGGCAGTAGCTATACACCCAATCGTCTGGGTCTCCCAATTGGAGCTAGAAGAAAAGGAATTTACGGTAAGTAACAAAATTCCCTTCTTCTCTATCGTTTCATTGGGGGACACAGGACCATGGGACGTCCAAAAGCAGTCCCTGGGTGGGAATACCGAAGCCCGCAGATAGGAAGAAAACAACAACCTCCCTCGGCGGGCTTGTACTATAATTGAATGCTGTCACCCTATTACAGGTGTGCAACTGCTGCCTGCAAGACCTTTCTCCCAAAACTAGCATCTGCCGATGCTTGGGTGTGAACATGGTAGAACCTAGTAAAGGTATGCAGGCTGGACCAGGTGGCGGCCTTGCAGACCTGGTCGGCCGACGCCTGATGCCTAATCGCCCAAGAGGCTCCCACTGCACGGGTAGAGTGCGCCCTTACCCCCCGCGGCGGAGACTTGTCCTGAATCCGATAGGCCTCTGATATGGCGGAACGGATCCATCTAGCAATTTTGGCTTTGGATGCCGATTCACCCCTCTTGGGACCAGAAGGAAGGACAAACAGACCATCCGACTTACGGAACGGCGCGGTTCTGGAGACATAAATTCTAAGGGCGCGCACCAGGTCCAGGGTGTGCAAGGACCTCTCCAAGCTGTGAGAGGGGCCAGGACAGAAGGACGGAAGAACGATTTCTTCGTTAAGATGGAACGGGGAGACCACCTTTGGGAGAAAGGTGGGATCTGGCCGGAGAACCGCTTTGTCCTGGTGAAAAATCAAAAAGGGAGCACAACAAGAGAGAGCTGCCAGCTCTGACGTCCTGCGAATAGAAGTGATGGCAACGAGGAACACCACCTTCCAAGACAGGTGAGAAAGGGAAGAATCCCGCAAGGGCTCGAATGGGGGACCCTGAAGCGACCCTAGGACTAGATTAAGGTCCCACGGTTCTAGAGGCCGACGATACGGCGGGGCCAGGTGGGCCACTCCCTGGATGAAGGTCTTAACCTGTGGACGAGAGGCCAGTGGCTTCTGAAACAGGATTGACAACGCCGATACCTGGTCCTTTAGTGTTGCGAGCGAGAGACCCGCATCTAGGCCTGACTGCAAGAATGCCAATAGGGAAGGAAGGGAGAAGGCGAGAGGAGAGGAAATACTGTGCTCTTCACACCACCCGAAGAAGACCTTCCACGTGCGGTAGTATATTCTTGATGAAGATTGCTTCCTGGCCCTAATCATTGTCTGTATCACTCTTGAAGAAAAACCAGCCTGAGCTAGAACCCAGGATTCAATGGCCAGGCCGTCAAATTTAGGACCTGTGAGTTCTGATGGAAAAGAGGTCCCTGCTGCAGGAGATCTGAACGGTCTGGAAGACGCCACGGAGCGTCTGCAAGGAGCTGAGTGAGTTCCGCGAACCATGCTCGCCTGGGCCAGTCCGGAGCCACTAGGATGATCGGTATTCCTTCTGCCTTGATCTTCTTGAGGACCCTCGGGATCAGAGGGAGCGGAGGGAAGATGTACGGGAGACTGAACTGGCTCCATGACAGGGTGAGGGCGTCGACTCCTAAAGCCAAGCGGTCGCGGCACCGCGCTACAAATTGCGGAACCTGACAGTTGAACCGGGAGGCCATTAGGTCCACATCCGGAACTCCCCATCTGTCGCAGATCTGGTTGAAGACTTCCCGGTTGAGGGACCATTCTCCGGAGGCGAGGCCTTCCCTGCTGAGGAAGTCCGCCGCCCAATTGTCCACGCCTGGGATGTGTACCGCTGAGATCAGGGAGTGATGACACTCGGCCCAGTGCAAAATCTTCTTGACTTCTCGCATCGCCCCGACACTTCTTGTGCCGCCTTGGTGGTTGATGTACGCCACCACCGTCGCATTGTCCGACTGGATCCTGACCGGGCAACCCTGTACTAGGTGCCGAAACTGCTGCAAGGCTAGCCGGATGGCTCTTATCTCCAGAATGTTGATCGGGAGACAACTCTCCCGCGGTGTCCATCGGCCTTGCGGGACGTGAAGATAGGCGTCTTGAATATCCAGCGATGCCAGGAATTCGCCGACCTCCATGGACGCGATCACGGACCGGAGTGACTCCATTCGAAACGGCCGAGGCCTCACCGACCTGTTTAGAAGCTTTAGGTCGAGGACGGGGCGGACAGAGCCGTCCTTCTTGGGGACCACGAAAAGGTTGGAATAGAACCCCTTGAAACGTTCCGCGGGAGGGACTGGTACCACGACTCCGGTTGGAGGAGGGAGTCTATGGAGTGAAAGAACGCGCGAGCCTCGGGAGGGCGAGATGGGAAAAAACGTCTCGGTGGCTTTGACTTGAATTCTATTTTGTAGCCTGATGTGATGATCTCTCTGACCCAGGCATCGGCGGTCAGGGGGATCCACACATGCTGGAAACGAGACAGACGCCCTCCCACGAGTCTGGCGCTGTTGCGCGCCGACCGCGAGTCACTTGGAGGAACGTCGGCGGTAACCGGAAGAGGATTTCGTGGACTGGCGGGGACGTGAACGCCAGGCGGGATTGGTCTTGATTGACTGGGTCCTCCTGTCTCTCGGAGGAGAGCGGCTTTTTCGCGGCTGGGGAGTGGAGTTGAAGCTGCGAAAGGGCCGGAAACGAGCGGTGGGGCGCCAATTCTGGAAGCGCTTGGGGCGCAATTGGGGGAGAGATGTACTCTTTCCTCCCGTTGCATCGGAGATCAACTGGTCCAGCTTATCTCCGAAAAGACGTTCCCCTAGGAAGGGCAGGGAAGTTAGTGACTTCTTAGAGGCCGCATCCGCGTTCCAAGACCGGAGCCAGAGGGCTCGACGGATGGCCACATTGTTGCTGGCGGCTTGGGCCGCGCAATTTGCAGACGCCAGGGCTGCATTGAGCAGGTACTCACCCGCGAGGGAAATCTGCGAGGCGATGAGGACCAGGTCCGGATTGGCAGGAATGGCGCGGAGACCGCAGCGTAGCGTGTCCGCCCAGGACATCAGAGCCTTCGCAACCCAAACCGAGGCGAAGGCCGGTGAGAGGGATGTGCCCGCTGCCTCGAAGGCGGAACGGGCCAACCTGTCAATAGTACGGTCCGTGGGGTCCTTGAGAGACGTACCGTTAGTGAGTGGAAGGACTGTGTGAGAAGACAGGCGGGAGACTGGGGGGTCGACCATAGGGGAGCCTGCCCAATCCTTTCAAAGACCCTCAGGAAAGGGATAATGCAAATCAATGGACTTACCGCTGGTAAATACCTTGTCCGGCTGTTGCCTGTGGCTGCGCAGTAACTCAGCGAATTCTGGATGTCCGCTGAATGCGCTCTGGGCCCGCTTCATCCGCTTAAACGAGACCTGGGTGCTCTGGGAGGAGACTGGGTCCACCTGTACCTTTTAGGGTCTGGTTTACGGCTTCTATCAGGCTATTCACCATGCGCCGAATATCGGCCGCCTGCTCTGAGTCCAGCAGGGGTGCTGCATCGGAATCATCTTCGGAGCGGTCAGAAGACTCCCTGGAGGAATGATGGTCTGGACCTGGGGATGAAGGTGAAACCTGGGAAGAGGCTGAAGACGAGACCTGGCAGGTCAGCTTCTGAGCAGCAGAGGAGGTCCCTGCAACGGGGCTCACCTGCTCCGGAGGCGATTGCGTCGGGTCTGCGGGAATCTGGGCGAGCGACGGCAGCAGGCGCAGTGCTTGCGCGATGGTCCTAGAAGCCTCAAAGAGGGAATCTATGGACTGGGACAGGGACGCTAGCCAGTCGGGGGGGGCGGGACGCAGGGCGCTGCAGCATCTGGCGCTGTGGCGTCTGCGGTATCAGAAGCGTCGGCCGCGGAGGCTGCGCGTCTGTAGAACAGACGGAGCATAGTGGGGCGTCCTGGCCCTGGGAAAATTTGGTCTTGCAGGAGGAGCATGCAAAAAATAAGGCAAAGGGGGCCTGCTTGGGTCGGGTGGACTTAGCATTAGGCATGGTGAAAACAAGTACTCTCCCTGGTGGCTGCTAGGAAGGAGACAGGAGAGGGTTAACTCGTCCCTAAACTCAGAGAACGCTACCTAGTGAGGGCTACTCCTTAGGAGCAGAGCTTACCCAGGTCCTGCGTGCTGCCCACCAGTCCAGAAGAGGGAGTCCAGGGGTGAGCTGGAGAACGCCGGCGCGCTGCAGCCTCAGGGGACCAGAGACAGGCTAAAATGGCGAGGGGACGCTGGAGGAGGCTGGGGGAGGAGCAGCATTCCGGCGCGAAAAACCGGAGGATCCACAGCCCCCACCATAAGCCAGGAGGCAGAGCGGTGGGAGGAGACTGGGGCAGACGACCGGCGGCCAATAGCGCTGCAGCGGGGGCGTGGCTAGGACGCAGGAGCGACTAGGCCGAGACCGGGGGCTAAATTTATGGAGAGGGCCGGGGGAAGGTGCAGGAGAGGTCGGTCCTACCTGCAATCGGCGGCGCCGGCCCAGCGACTGATGCGGTGCAGGCAGGGCGCCCTGCCTGTGTACAGCGCTACTCGTCCAGGAAGACTCCGGGGGAGAGCGTGCTGAGGCAGGGTAGTGGACATCATGATGGGGGAAGCAGCCCCCCTGCAGGTGAAGGCAGCGTGACAGGGCCCCATCGATTACACACGCGCTGCGGAGGTCCCATCCCTGCTGTACTCCCCTGTACGCCCTTTGGGGTGATACCGCAGGGCGAATCAGGGGTGCCCACAACAACCTGCCCACACGCGCATCCCCGGGAGTGGTACCACGGGGATGGACGGGGGAGAGGGCCCGAAATCTCAAGCCCCTGCGACCCTGGGGAGTGGTACCCACAGGGCTGCGGAGGATGAGTGAAGCGAATACCTGCAGAGAAAAAGAAGACGACAGGTATGAGAGTGATGAGCGGCGCCGAAATAAAAGAAAAAAGCGCAAAAACATACATGGCTGAGGGGGGCCGAGACGGCCCACATCAGCCTCCTACGACACTGAGCTAAAACTGATCTGAGCCCGCCTCCGGCTCGGGGTGTATACTGCTAGGGAGGAGCTAACTTTTTATGTTTACTTAGTGTCAGCCTCCTAGTGACAGCAGCATAACCCATGGTCCTGTGTCCCCCAATGAAACGATAGAGAAAACCTGATGACAGATTGAGAATTATGCACATGAACATGTCCATTTACCATGACTTACCATTGTGTTTTTGTATTTCTTGTTCCAGACTAGCATACAAAACATCAGTCTCTGTATTTAAAGGGATGATAACCTACAAATTCCATAAGACAAAAGGGAGAGATTCCATACTAAACAAAAACCAAAGAAATCAGTGATAAGCCCCAGAGTAAGGCTATGTGCGCACGTTGCGTACAGTCACTGCAGAAATTTCTGCAGCGATCTGAAGAGCACATGTGCGCTTTAAATCGCTGCAGAAATGTCCGTAGTGAAGCCGATTCCATGCGCTCTGCCTGCAGCTCCTGCCATAGACAGAGCGGGGGCTGCTGGCAAAGCGCACGGAAGAAGTGACATGTCACTTCTTAGAACGCAGCGCTTCGGCAATTCGGCAATCTCCATAGACTGTGCAGGGGACGCAGGACGCATGCAGTTACGCTGCGCTACAAAGCGCAGCGTAACTGCATGTATTTGCGCAACGTGCGCACATAGCCTAAAGAAGCTGAGGGGACACTGAAAAAAGGGAATCAAAACAATAATAGTGAAATACAAAATACTTTTATTGGAATAAATAAAATAAAAGAGGTGAACAAGGACAGACGATGGGGGCAAAAAGATGGAATTTTGCCAAATACAGGAAGAGCACACACACACCAACTGATACGACTGCTAGTAAAGGTACCAAATAGGGAAAAGCAAAATGGCCAAGGGAAGGAAGAAGAGGGTGTAACAAACTACTGATTAAATATCAAAAATTACTGTTCCCATGGACATCAGTAAGAGGCACTTAAACAGTCATACCTTGAGACATGATGGAAAATATATCGCAGCAGTCAGGTCAGTGGTGAGGGCGGGGCCTCGAAGCGCGTTTCACAAAGTGTGGCGGCTTTGTCAGGGAAAGTTATTAATGAATGTTATTTTTACCTACCATAAATGCCGCTGTTCTCAATCCAGCGCTATTTTTCCTTTGTTTCTGTGCCACTTTGTTCCTGAGATCTGGCTGCTTCTTACCTATATATAAATCTAGTCTTGTTAGCCAAGAGGGTGTGGCCCTCAGGTAGACACCCACAGAAGAGTTAGTGACAACACCGCTTAATAGCAAAATTGGATTTACACAAAAGGAAGAAAGGATCTTATCTAAAAAATGGAGAGGCGGTAAAAAAAATAAAATCACGTCAGATGCAGGAGAACAGCAACATAAAAAACTACAGGGACTGATCGGGATTGTCTTATGTATTTAGTGCAGTATGAGGGCTGGCAATGCTGCTGTTCAGGGTCATATAGACCCGCCATACTATGATCATATAGGGATACCGAGCGCTCACTTTCTGCTGATTTAGCAGAGCAGATTCTTAGACACTTTGCAGTAAGGAGTCACAGACGGCTCCAGACTTTCTATGAATCTGCACCAGTCTCCGAGGAGGATCACCGCGGCCCCGGGCTCAGAACATCTGCTCCCTTCTTCTGGTGACCCGTCTCCTCATCTGGACCCCACAAATCTAAACTTCTGATGTGTCCTCATGACGTGTTAGAAGTTGAACAAAATACGGTTTTTTTTTTTAAGGGATTTTCTCATCTTAGTTAGCAAAGTTAAATAACAAACACATACCGGCAATAAATATGGCTTCAAACTCCAGAAAGAAACTCAGGCAGAGAAGAAGCAAATTCTTCAGCCTCAGTACAAGCCGTCCCATGAGTAAGACACATGTAACAAGCAGTAATCACATCACAATTTACTGATATAAGCCATTGTTTGATAACAGGAAAAGTAGATAGAAAGGGAGAGAGTGAAAAAAGGGGGGAGAAAAGTGGGGGGGGTCAGGAGAGGGACTAGGCAAATATCCCAACAATATCAGGCAAGCCACTCAGCAAACTGGGGGCCGTCGTTCTTAAAGGATGACCAGGGGAGCCAAATTTTTTGATACCGGTCCCAGGAGTCATAGTCGTGCGCCATTCAGGGATTCCATTTGCTCTAGCTGATTCAGTTCCGAGATCCATTCCCTCACAGACAACGGCGGGTCAGGGGCCCTCCAGTGCCGGGGGATGACCATTCTAGCCACTGTGAGGAAGAATCTCAGGACATCCATCTTGATGGCTGACAAACTACCAGGCAAGAGGGAAAGGATCGCAAGCTGTGGGGTCAGAACCAGGCAAGTGACCGACACCTGGGAGTCGATCCAAAGATAGAGGACCAGAATGACCAGAAAAGGTCACAGGACCACCAAATGTGGGTCATAGTACCAACCTCCAGCAGAGATCCGAGACCGAGGGGAATATCCGGTGCAAGAGGACCTGGCATCTACACCAGCTTTAGATAAGAGGTGGGGGAAGGAGGGTCCGCTGTAGACTAAAGGGGGCTTTAGACGCTACGATATCGTTAATGTTTTATCGTCGGGTCACGTCGTTAGTGATGCACATCCGGTGTCATTAACGAGATCGCAGCGTGTGACACTTATGTGCGACCTAAAACGATCGCAAAAGTGGTCAAAATCGTTTTGCCGCGGAGAGGTCGTCCTAAAACAAAAAATAGTTTACCTCTCATTAGCAATGTTGTTCCTTGTTCCTGCGGCAGCACACATCGCTATGTGTGACACCGGAGGAGCGAGGAACATCTCCTTACCTGCCTGCACCGCCAATGTGGAAGGAAGGAGGTGGGCGGAATGTTACGTCCCGCTCATCTCCGCCCCTCCGCTTCTATTGGATGGCTGCCATGTGACGTCGCTGTGACGCCAAACTACCAGCCCCCTTAGAAAGGAGGCGGATCGCCGGCCAGAGCGACATCACAGGGCAGGTAAGCCATGTGACGGGGGAGTGCGATTTTGTGTGCGACGGGCAGCGATATGCCCGTGTCGCACAAACGATGGGGGCGGGTACGCACGCTAGCGATATCGGTACCGATATCGCTACCATGTAAAGCCCCCTTTAGAAGTATACGATATACACTAGAGATCGAAATTAAAGAACAATTTATGATCACTAGCTTTTTTCAGAAATATTGTAATCTACATTGTTAAACATGTGAAGGTTTTTTGTAAGGGGTCCACTATGCCACTAGGACAGTGTTTTACAAAGTTTATCAACATAAAGCCTTAATTTTACCCAAAACGTAATGATCATAATTAGAGAACAGCAATGGCCATAGCACAGAGATTATAAGTACATTTTCTGGTAGTGCTCGCTCATCACTATTCCTAATCTTAATTGTTAGTGGCCACCAGTAGTCTATCCTAGACAAAGAACGCAACGCTTGCAATCTATTTGTGATCCCACCCCCATCCCGCTGTGATCCCACCCCCTTTAAGCTGCTGGGATCACTGGATCCGGCCAACATCTGTGCCCCTGTGCTCCTCTGATAGTGCAGAGTTGGAGAATTCTCGTGCTATTAGTCCCAACTATCAATCATCAGGAGCACTAGGCTCCCCTGACATGCAGGAGGATGGGGAGCGGTGTGCTCCTGAAGATAAAGAAATCCCTTTAAGTGTTTAAACTGTGACTATGTACGATGGAGCACAGTCTATGTTTTTTGTGATTAATTAACATGACGGAGTGACCTCGAGACTAAGATGGAACGTGCAGGACATCTCTACAGTCGCCGCAGACAGTGAAATAGGAGGGTTTGGCTTTGCTGAGAGCAGTTATACGCAGCTTTCAGCCATTATAACCAGCCAGCATCTCCAGCCGTGAATTCTTTTATCTCTGATTTGTAACTTGTGGAACTGTTGCTCAACAGCGAAAAGAAATCTGTTAATAGTAATCTTCAGTGAGGATGAAGAGGGTCTCATGGGGTTATTTCTCCTGTGCGGTGGGGGGGTCACTCCAAAGTGTCAGGCTGTTGTGCAATATATAAGCTATAAACAATACAAGAGGGGGAAAAGGGCTATGTCGTCTCAAAAACTCAGACTATGGCAGCGAGAAGGGATAATAACAAAATGCAGTGACCTAACCCTTACGGATAATTGTATTTCCAAAGGTTCACTTTTGAAGAATATGGAAACCTTTAGGGGCAGTTCTATTTATTATATTTAAATGCATGTATTTTTTTTATTAAAATAGCGCTCAATTTTTAATAAAACCCAACTGCAAAAAAAATAGTTTACATTGTTCATTGCTGGCGGCAGAATGAGCTAACTGAGGATCTGTCAGTGAGTTAGTGACTCTTCTGTGTGTTACTGAGCTTCTCTCCTCTGATTTATGATCATGGGAAAGTTAAATTCTTCTTTTCTTTATCTGTGACTGCAAAAGAGATAAGTTACATCAGAAGGAGCTCACTGACTGAGCCTTCCCCCCCCCCTCTCATTATTTGAGCTTTAAGGCAGATAATAAAACTTAGTTGCGAACGTTTTGGGTTTTTTTTCACCCCAAAATGCATACATCTTAAGTAAAAATAAATAAATTTGCCCCCAAAAATTTGTATATCTTCATATTGTCAAAGGCAAATTTGCGCCAGGGTTTTACTCCTACACCAAAAACATCTTCCAACCTACAGGCCGGGTGTAGCTTCATGAGCCCATCTTGTGTAGTGGGATAGTACGGCGCATCATAGCAGCACCATCTGGCGCCACAGCACATGCACTACTGATCATTGTATGTGGACAAATAGGCAGAGCGGAGCTGTAAGCGCTCATATAATGGCAGTGCCATGGGAAGATTCAGTTTCAGGGCATGATTTGTAGATATTTCCTATGGGGAATACTTACTGACTTATCTTACATTGGATACAGAAGTGTTACAGAATTTGTTTCTAGTATGACATAGGTGGAAATCTATTATTATCTAAATTAATATGATTCCTGTATTGTTCGTACAGGTCTACGCGTTTCAGAGCAGCCGTCTCCTTCCTCAGGACATCATAAGAACAATAAAAGGAATAGGTATTGTTCCTTTGATGTCCTGAGGAAGTAGACTGATGTCTCTGAAACGCGTAGACCTGTACGAACAATACAGGAATCATATTAATATACTATTGAGTATCCGCGCGGTATATACCAGATTTCCACCTACAGTATACTACATACTCTACACTTCGGGGCTGCAGCTGATACCACTACTGAATGTTACATAGGGGTTGTGACTTTCACAACCTAAAAAGGTGAGTGTACCGTGATCCCTTTTGTGTCTGATATCCCTACCGGGTAAGACCCTATTGCGCTCTCTCTTCTACAGTATTATCTATCTACATAATTTGTTTCCACATTTTATTTCTAAACTGATTATGTAACAAAATATTGTGGCGGAAAAACAATCCCATCCCGCTGTGGTCCCACCCTGATACTACTGTGGTCCCGCCTCCATCCTGCTGTGGTCCCACCCCCATCCTGTTGTGGTCCCGCCCCCATCCCGCTGTGATCCCGCCCCCATCCTGCTGTGATCCTGCCCCATCCCGCTGTGATCCCGCCCCCATCCCACTGTGATCTTACTTTGATCCCACCATGATGCCACCCCAATCCCGCCCTGATCCTGCTCCGATCAGCAGATGCTGACCTGATTTTCTCAGATGGTCATAGGAAGCCTACCCTATCACATTCTAGGAACCCCTTGGACAGACCCTTCTATATTCTGGCATTGGTCTGGTCTTTGATGTCTAACCAATGTCTCATTTCCTTTCAGCTCAAGGAACAGAGAGAACGGGAACGCAAAGCCAAAAAAGCCAAGGAAAATGGAGAGGAAGAGGGAGAGTTCGACGACCTGGTCTCTGCTCTGAGATCAGGTGAAGTTTTCGATAAAGACATTTCCAAACTCAAGAGGAACCGTAAGCGCATTACCAGCCAGACGACCGACAGCAGCCGGGAGAGACCCGTCACCAAGCTCAATTACTAAAGCTCTTCCATGCCCCCTAGAGACCATTATTGGAGACTGCCTGTGCTGTCTGTGACACTGCCGTGACATTGGAGGGAGAGCGGGATGTGTACATATGTACGTAATGTAAAGTTGTGTGTGCGCGCACAGGCATCGGCGGACAGCGTTTTGTACCCGTACGCGCACACTTGTATATACTTTGTAGTTTCCATGCACATTTTGAATATGTGATTTATTGCAGTATTATGTATATTTGTGTGCAGCGCACATGTATACATACCCACTGTGTATAAATGGACCATTTTGGGTTTTTTTTTATTAATCATACTTTTTTTTTTTTCTTCCTAAAGTGCAAAAGCACAATCCACATTCTGCCAGATTATGCATTCCTAAAATCGAGGATCGTATTTAATGAGGACCTGTCTGCTCTCCTGACATGTTTTAATAAATATTTCCATGATGGAGAATATTTTTTCTAATTATTAATGCATTCCCCCTGGAAACCTAGGCGAGAAGCGATAACTGGGTGTCATACAGAAGGGCGGTGCGGAGCATGTGGGGGGTTCCATGATCATCGGTCCGATCTTAAACCATATTGCATGGACTGGCCGCTCATCTTCCGCCATGAGAGTGACCACTTCTATGGGGCTGTCACACCTGGGTTGGGAGACGCCTGGCCGGACCGATAGTCACGGACATCTAAAAGAGTTGCCAGTTTAGTCACACACTTCCATGAGGAGTAACTGAGGGACGGAACAACGTGTTAAGAAAAGATTATTTTATGAGGAGAACCAGTATTTACTTGGGATGAGCAAAAAAGAAATTTGCCGCCGACCTCAACGCCTCAATCCTCTACTCCTTTAGGCCTCCCCGGTGCCTTTTCTGATTAGTAGGACATCAGGATGTTAAGGCACCCTCCTAATCAGAAGGGTGGCTCTGGATGCCACACACAGGATGAAATTTGCGTACTACCGATGTGTTGGTTGAACTTGCAAATCTTTTTGCTCCCCTCTAATATTTACCACGACAAACATGTCAGGGGTGTCCAGGACGGACAGGGCGCAGTGGGGGGGTGGAAGGTGGGGTGGCCATTATGGGAATACGATCTATAGGTATCGTCCAAATGACGGCACGTTGAGTTTAGTCTCGGTGATGACTGTTGATCCTCCATTGCAAATAAAAAAGACTAGTAATAAAAAATACAAAAAAAACTGCAAAGCAAATATATTTATTGTATAGTAAGCATCTGCGACAACTCATAGGGTTCAGGTTACAAAGCACAGCAAAGTTCTATAGAAGTTGTCAGATGTTGGATTATTTTACCCGGGGAACTTTGCTGCTCGGTGGCAAAAAAGTGCAATCAATTCTTTACACTATATATGTTATTGAAATCCAGGAGAGGGCGCTGTAGGACACAAGTATATAGGTATACACTTCACAGATTATGTCATTACATAATGCTACACTCCTGCGGGGGTCTCATTGGTGTTTTTTGTGCAAAAAATGGAGAACCCCTTTAAATATCCTTTTGTGCCACGTCTATACATTACGAGTGACGGCACACAGTTCATGGAGGATTATCGGCGCTGGTCTCTCCTCTAATACCCCAGATGTAGGTCAGTGGCCCAGATCCGTTCTACGCCGCGGATATAATCCACATTAACTATTCGATGTCTCCGGATCTGACCATGCAGCACACTCCGCTCAGGAACTACAACACCCATAGTGCAGCTGCACTAACGCAATAGCTTAAAAAAAACAGTTTTATTTATTTTTGCTCGTGCTGTATTAGAATATTTTACATTAAATATAGTTAATTAAATGGGAAATGTACTTTAGGCCGGGGGACGTTGTTGAACATCATTTTTTTATCTAAATAGGTCAAATTTACTGTATACATATATTCTAATTGTCTCTTCAGGGAGGAAGTAGCGCCACCTATTGGAAGTAGCAATCCTAAAAGTCAAAAGTGGTCCTTTATCGAGCCTTGTCATATGACTTTGGGTTTATGCCAGATCAGAACCTCAATTTGCAGACACGGTGTTTCGGGATGATTGCCCCTCGTCAGTGCAAAGTATGAGATCTGATCTGGCTGTATAAGAAGCTATAGTGGGGTCCAAGAAAAAATCAATATGTAACAAATACAGAACCTGCAATACCCACAGCTGCCACTGGAGGGCGCTTCCTACACCTTATACATAAGCATGCAGTGAGCGCCCTCTAGTGGCAGCTGCAGAATACTAGCAATGTTCTTCAATGATAGGTGTTTGAAGCGTTTTTTTGTTTACTAACTTAGATACTAATAATTAATTTGCTGACTTATTTTTAATGACATTCAAACAAAGATTGGGACCCAAAAACCATAATAAAAAGTGGACGATTTAATTGATTTAGCGCTCATAGTAATTTGCTAAAAAGCTTCTGATAAAACCTCAGTCCTTTATATGGGTAAAGGTCAGTAGATAAGGGTCAGTGTTTAAAGGGTCCATGCAAAAAATGGCAAAAAAAGGGGTATGTAGTTCTTGCCTACAGGTTTGGAGCAGATTGCCGATTCATATGGGATCATTTTTTGGACAGGTTTACATAACTATAGTCTCTATGCGGGCATAGAGGATATCTGCACATAGGGGTACGCTATTTGGACGCACCGAAAATTGAGAAATTACATTAAAAAAATGCAGCTAGTTAGACTAGTGTTAGGTATACTGACACTGCGGAAGCTTTCCCAGTTGGACAAGTGGCAGATATCTCTTTGCAAAGCACATTTTTATATTTTTTTGTTACATCTGCCCCTTAAAATGATTTAATAATGTATGACATGTTCAGGAACACTCCGCTCAAAAAAAAAAAAAAAACGCGGCACAACCAAAGCTACGACATACATCATGTATGTTTGTGCTGGTAGAATTAAGTCCTTTTTTTTTTGGGGGGGGGGGGGGGGAGGTTGTAAAATAATCCCTTACCCCCTTGGAGACATGCTGTAAATAAATGGTTTAATGTTATTTTCCCAATTTTATGACATTTAGGGGTTTTATTTTTTTCTTCAAAAACTGACTCAATTAACTAAAATTCCATTCCTTGGATTCAGATGAGTTATTAAAGTGAAGCGTCACGTACTAGAGGTAATTTAGAGTGTCCCGGTCATCAAATTTCACAATACAAACAGCATAGATTATTAAATAGATCTTTTAAACCTGATTAATGAGGCTGGTGTACTTACTTTGAAAGTCCATATTACAATAGCTGTGTGATCTTTTTTTTTAAAGTTTTCACTCTATTAAAATTAGCATTTTAGGACTTGGCATTAAAGAGAACCCGTCATCTGTCCAAACAACGGGCGCTATTAATCTAGGGCTTGGCTGCACAATATTAAATATATGCTTAACAGATCTAGCTGGGAAACAAACAAGTCCGGTGCCTCCGTAGCTGCTTCACACCATCGCAGGTGATTGACCGGTCGTTTCCTATGTACCCACAAGAGAGTTACCTGTCAATCACCTGCAACAGTGCTGGGAAGAGCCGGCCAGCAGCAGGGCCGAGCCAGTCCCATCTTTTGGCTAAGCTGGATCTTTATAATATATTTTACAATTTACCAGTTGGCAATTGCGCAGCCTGTGATTTGGGCAGCATGAATCAGATAACCGGTTCCCTTGGATCGGGAGTATACAAGTACTCCTACATGGAACATTAAAGCAAATACATCTTTCTCATCAGGTGTAAGATTTATTTATTAATGTATATAGTATGTATTGTGAAATCTGGCAATATATCTGCGTTACTATAACTAGTTTGTGTAAATACCAATTCCCAAATATTCTAAATATAAATCTTTTCCTTTACATTTTTTTTAATTCCATATTAGCTAATTGCTTTTTAGGCTACTCAAAGGAAATCTGACAGGTGATTTTCTAGTACAATGCTAATGTTATTTTTAAATGGGGCTTAAGGAGACCTTTCAGGATCAGTAAGTTTTATTGCTTTACTTTGACAGCAAAACGTAACGGTGACCACTCGCTGCTTATTCTTCTTGACCTTTCTGCAGCCTTCGACACTGTTGACCACCATCTCCTTCTCTCTATGCTCCATTCTATTGGCCTAAAGGACACTGTGCTTTCCTGGTTCTCTTCCTATCTTTCTGGCCGCTCGTTCAGTGTATCATTTGCTGGCTCCACATCTTCTCCTCTTCCTCTCACTGTTGGGGTCCCTCAAGGTTCAGTCCTTGGCCCTCTTCTGTTCTCCCTCTACACTGCCCCAATTGGACAGACCATCAGCAGATTTGGCTTTCAGTACCATCTTTATGCTGATGACACACAGCTATACACCTCATCCCCTGAGGTCACCCCCGCTGTACTACAGAACACAAGTGACTGCCTGACTGCAGTTTGCAACATCATGTCTGCTCTCTATCTGAAACTTAACCTTTCCAAAACTGAACTTCTTCTTTTCCCTCCATCTCCCAACCTTCCTAAACCTGACATCTCCCTCTCTGTGTGTGGCACAGCGATAAGTCCTAGGCTGCAGGCCCGCTGTCTGGGGGTTATACTTGACACTGATCTCTCCTTCACCTCCCACATACAATCTCTTGCCCGCACCTGCCGCTTGCACCTTAAGAACATCTCTAGAATCCGCCCCTTTCTCACAATGGAAACGACAAAAACCCTCACCGTGGCCCTGATCCACTCTCGCCTTGACTACTGTAACTCTCTATTAATTGGTCTCCCCCTAACTAGACTCTCCCCTCTACAGTCCATCCTTAATGCAGCAGCCAGGGTCACCTATCTGGCTAACCGCTACTCGGACGCCTCTGCGCTGTGCCAGTCATTGCACTGGCTGCCCATATATCACAGGATCCAATTCAAACTGCTTGTTCTCACCCACAAAGCTCTCCACAGTGCAGCACCCTCCTACATCTCCACCCTCCTCTCTGTCTATCATCCCACCCGTTCTCTACGCTCTGCAAATAACTTTCGACTAACATCCACACTAATTCGAACCTCCCACTCCCGAATCCAAGACTTCTTCCGAGCTGCACCAAACCTCTGGAATGCTCTACCCCAAGAAGTTAGGACAAATCACAACTTACTCAGCTTCAGACGCTCCCTAAAAACGCATCTTTTTAGGGCGGCCTATCACACTCCCTAGCCAAACTAATTTCACATAATCCCTCTACAACTTCTCAGAACATAACCCCACGTCAAACTCCTTGGCACCCAAATGCATCTCAAGGCTCTTGCCAACTGGTCCAGGAAGCCATCATCTATCCCCCATGAGCTGGCTGGATTGTCATTTTAAATAAACACTTGTACCTTGCCCCTCCCCCCATCTCATTGTAGATTGTAAGCTCTCACGAGCAGGGTTGCCATTTTTCCTTTTAAATATTGTAGCCTCTATAATTGTTACTTGTTTGTATATGTTTATGTATATGATATGTATATGTTCCTCCTGAATTGTAAAGCGCTGCGGAATATGTTGGCGCTATAGAAATAAAGATTATTATTATTATTATTATTTATTATCTTGTTGTAAGCTCCATGAAATTCAATGTAACATAGCAACTAGTCAAGCATATGTAAATACAAACTGCATATTCACTGCTCCCTCTCCCATCAGTGATAGTAAATCTTAACTGAACCCCCACCCACATTCCCTCCCACCTCTCAGCAGTGATAGTTAATGCAATATATATTTGGTGGAAGAAGGTTGAACTAGATGGACCTAGATCTTTTTTTCAACCTATGTAACTATGAGAGGAGGAGGGAGCAGTGAATATTGAAATTTTTGTATTTACATACACTTGACTAGCATGCAGAAGACACTGAATTCTATGGCACTTACATCAACATAACAGGATAAGGTAGAGCAATAAAGCTAACTGATCCTGAAAGGTCTCCTTAAGCCATATTTAAAGAGAATATTCGTATTGTACTACAAAATCACCTGACTGATTCCCTTTAATGTTAAACTTGCGTTCCCGTAGATTTTTTTTTTTTAGTTTTTTGGGTTTTTTTAAACTGGGGCTGGATCCACAGGAAAAGGAGACTTATGTTTCCTGATTTTGACTAAAAGCTCTGCAGTGTGAACAAGGTCATGAAAGGGGATTCTTTCTACGAGGCATAAGATTGTACCCAACAAGCCTCTACTTGCTTCAACGCTTGCCCACAAATTGGCTACCGTTAATGTGCAGGCGGCTGACACCCGGGTATGTGCTGTGCACCTTAGCGGTGACTACTTCCACTGTGCTGCGCCATTTCCATGGTTCAGGTTGTGTACTATGCAGTCAGGAACTCAACTGGTGCTTACACCCTTTCTGGCCATCACATGGCACGCACGGCCTTAGATTGCCCCCTGGGCATTTGCCTTCTGCTCTGTGCAGGATTTCAGAGACTTATTTTCACATTTTTGTGATATTAAATTTGGTGTGAGAGTCGCGTCCAGACCTGAACACTCCAAAACCTAAAGTAATAGATCACTTCCCAAAACATTCCCATCTTCCGGTTCTTTTCTTAAGTGCCTCTTTATGTTTTGGGGTTTTTTTTTACTATTTTTAAGGTTTTTTTTTTTTCTTATTTTACTATTTATACTCAGCCAAATAATATTTATTTCCCTCACCTGCTTGGTGCCATTGGGATTTGCTATCAGCATCACCTGGGTTTGTTTTCATGGTGCCAATGACCAGTGCTGATGTCACGAGAGGTGACGTCCTGTATGGAGTGCATATTATTTTATTTTATTTTTTAAATACTTTTTAAAAAAAAATCTGTCTCCAAAAAAACCTGAACATTTGTAAATGTTTCCATCTGTTTAAAAATGAAAAAAAATAAATAAATTTTGAAATAGTGAAATTTAGTTAGTAGGAATGAGAATGTTTAGTCGTAGAGCAGAGCGGAGAAATAAACTGTTTTTATGATGTACATTTAACTATGGAAATATGCAATAAAAAAACAAAACAGTACAAGATCCTATCAGTGTGGATTGTTATTCCAGTTATGGGGCGTTGGATATTTCTAGTCCTGAACAAAGTTATATCAGACTGTCCCCTTCTGTAAACTTTAAGAGCAGAAGATACAAATCACTACTGGATCTACTATATGATATTGAGCCGATTTTTAGAAAAAGTTGGACTTTGGGCAATCGCTTAAAGTAGGGCCCAAAATGCAAACATATTTCACCATCACATATTTAGGTTGCTTTTATATTGGCTGAATTCAGGCCATTAAACGAACGATCGACCATATTCATGATGTTGTTGCTTTTTCGCGGCCTCTTTACAAAGGAAAAATGATTGGCACAGAGTGATCACTAATAGATCAGTCTGTCCCCTAGCAGAGGTTCCCAACTCCAGTCCTCAAGGCACACCAACAGTGCATGTTTTCAGGATTTCCTTAGTATTGCACAGGTGATAATTTAATCACCTGCAAAGGTGCTGAATCCAACACCCATGCAATGCTAAAGAAATCCTGAAAACATGCACTGTTGGTGTGCCTTGAGGACTGGAGTTGGGAACCTCTGCCCTATAGTATCATTATCAGCAGCCCGACTGCAGTTTACACCGGACGATGTGCTGGTGAGAACAAGCATTTTTTGTTCTGGCATAAGCAATCGAATCGCCCGATGAACGGGCAGCATTTCGCTACCTATGAACCCGTTTGTAGTGCTGGCATTTGTATATTTGGATGATACACTCACAAACACACAATGACTGTGATGTCACCAGACGTCCTTCTGTAGTATCCTCATTGGAAACCATACTGATAATGCATTACTGCTATTATCCATATAGCTTCTGCTGTAAACACAGAGGAGAACTAACAGAGTGGGGTCCTGGGTAATTGCCCAGTTTGCCCACCCGTTACACCGACCAGGGTTGTATGCCATACATGTAATTTATTTTTTTTTAGACTGGTGTAAAATGCTGATTTTCTCCAGAATCAGCCATCACTTTTTTTTTTTCTGCTTCTCTCTATTCCTGAGATATCCCCTTCTTTATCCTGTATGCAAATCTAGTCTTTTCTTCAAGTGAGTGTGGTCCTCAGTCTTTTCCAGGGGAGTCATCATGAGCAGCATGCTATCACGCTTGCCGGGTAAGACAAACGTGGTGGGAGCATTCAGACCTATGTGCGTCTGACGCACAACAAACATAGGGTACACCGGCAGACACAATAACAGCGGGGGCCCTGGAACTAGTGAGAGGGGACGGTTGGACACCTCCTATCCTGACCTGCAGCTTTCCCTACTCTTCTAACCAGTCCCTATACAGTCTCTGCAACTGTCACCGAACAGGAACCTGGGACCCCAAGAAGACCCTATAAATGCTCTGAATATTGGTGGGCAGGTGAGGTACACTAAACCTCAGCGCTGCACTAACTAGATACAAGAAAAGGTAAGACAAATGGAGTAAAAGCAACAAAACAATAAAGCCTGAGAGCAGGAAACTTCCTCAGCAGAACCTTCCTCCAAGGCGGCCAGAGACTAAATGACTTTGTATCTTCAGCAGGGAATGCTGGGATACACCACTATTTAAACCTGAAGGGCATGACTACAAAGTGAGCGCAGCTGATCACTCAGCAAGGAACTGCTGCAAGAGGAAAACTGACATTTAACCACATCATTACTAAGAGAAATAAAACCCATTTAAATGTAGAGAGCCAGATAAGAGGCTCCAGTCCAAAGACTGTCACTGGTCTCTCAAAACAGGGAGACGAACGTGACACATGCCCTCTTGGCTAAAAAGACTTGCGTTACATACAGTGAAAAGAAAGCCTTACATCAGGAAAGGAACAAAAAAAGTAAAGCCAGGAGAATGGTAACATTTACTGCAGGCAAGAAAAAATAAAAAACATTTATGCCAAGTGGCAGGGGCTCCTTAAAGATGTCACTTGTATTGCGGTGTTATTCCTCATACATGCTTCCAGTGTGTAGTTACAATGGAATTATTTTCTACATTGCTTCTACCAAAACAGGACTGGCAATTCATTAAAATCCGGAGTCAACCATTGGTCTGAACAAGTCCCCAATTTCCCAGTACAGCTGACTGCTGACTTTCCCGAGCTCTTGACTGATCTCCATCTAGCAATACCAAAATCATTGTTTTGCCAACATTCATGTTTTGGTCCAGATGACCGGAGACCGGTTCAGATATCATGATCCATACTAGGACAGGGCATGTGAGGCCGGCCTTATTCTTTGTATGTATGGTGTAGAAGTAAAACAAGGAGCCACAACCACTGGGGTGGTGCTGGAAAAGATAACTCATAGCTCACTTTTTTGAGGTGAGGCTCCGTATTTAAGCTTTCATCAGGCCATATATGACATAGGACCTGATGAAGGCACCTGTTTGGTGGTGAAATGTAGCCTTGCCTCAAAAAAGTGATTGCAACTTTACCTCCTTTTCCAGCAACACCCAGTAGTTCCTTATTTTTTCCTCTACACCCTACAGCTCTTATTCTGGCTGCCATTGTGCATATCCGGCAAAAGGAGGAGGAGCAGATGGTCCACTCTTCACAAGTTTTCGGAAAGATTTATACCTGTAATAACCCAATCTCACTAAGGTGAGCAGTGCTACTTCCTCTACATTTAAAGCCCTCCATACACATTAGGATAAACATAACTGACAACTGTCTACTATTTATAGGGCGTCACTCGGGAGAGACGTTGATCGATGAAGTCCTATTTCGGATAATGTTCTCCCGGAGATGAGCTGCTGGCAAACATGGCCGCTTTCTCAGAGAAAACAGAAGCTCTTGACCATTGTTCGTCCAACAGCCATTTAATGTGTATGGCTTTACAATTCAAAGGGAACATATTCAGACATTACAGAATAACACAGAAACCAAGAGTATTGAGGTTCCTACTCACAAGCTACAATCTGAATTTACTGACCAAAAAGTTGGACAATAAGGAACATTAAGGGCTGCGTCACACGCTACGATATATCGGGCGATATGTCGTCGGGGTAACGGAATCCGTGACACATCCGGCATCGTTAGAGATATCGTAGCGTGTGACATCTACGAACGACTGTGAATGAGCAAAAATACTCACCTTATCGTTGCTCGTTGACACGTCGTTCATTTTCATAAAGTCGTTCCTCCTTCTGCGCGCCGGTTGTTCGTCGTTCCCGAGGCAGCACACATCGCTCCGTGTGACACCCCGGGAACGACGAACACAGCTTACCTGCGTCCCGCCAGAAATGCGGAGGGAAGGAGGTGGGCGGGATGTTACGTCCCGCTCATCTCCGCCCCTCCGCTTCTATTGGCCGGCCGCTGTGTGACGTCACTATGACGCCGAACGTCCTTCCCCCTTCAGGAAGAGGATGTTTGCCGCCCACAGCGAGGTTGTTCTGGAGGTAAGTACGTGTGACGGGAGTAAACAACTTTGTGCGCCACGGGCAACAAATTGCCCGTGACGCACAAACGACGGGGGCGGGTGCAATCGCCCGATATATCGTCCCGTGTGACGCCGCCCTATCTCCAACTCGGCAAGTGATGGCATGTAATGGTTCCTGGGAAATCTGAGAATGAAGGATCTGTGCCATTGCTTGACGTAGGAATGCTCTCATGTAGGAATGCTCGGATGGTGCACCATCACATTATGGGTGTCAGGTCCAAGCGTTCCTACATGAACAGTGTCCTTGAAAGTGGATTTGACATCGTGGGCCAGTTGAATGGCCACCAAGGCTCCCGATCTGATCCCCTTAGACTTTTATCTTTGCAGTCATCCGAAGGCAATTGTCTATGCTGTGAAGATACAAAATTTGCAGCATCTGAAACAACAGATACTGGAAGCCTGTGCTGGCATTTCTTCTGCGGTGTTGCTATCAGTGTGTCAAGAGTGGGAGAAGAGAGTCGCATTGACAATCCAACACAATGGGCAGCACTTTGAACACATTTTATAAGTGGTCATAAAATTGAAAATAACAAATGAATAAAATTATGTTAAAACCAAGTCCACCATTGTTTTTCTTGTGAAATTCTCTAAGTTTGATGTAATACATGACCCTCTTCCCATTGGAGAAAATAAAGTTGGATCCAAAATGGCCAACTTCAAGATGGCCGCCATGGTCACCACTCATCTTGAATCATCAGCCACAAACAGGAAATTGATATCACCAACCATTCCCATTCTATTTAGGAGTATCCATATAAATTGCCCACCCTGTAGACAGATTACACAGCATCCACATTGTGGCTCAATCCCCAAATACAAAGGATTATTGCTCCTAACATAGACTTAAGTATTGTAGTAAATCATTAAAGGGGTTGTCCAGTCTTCTGATAGTCTACAGTCCATGTTACTATAGATTTCTGAATTTTTCTAATACACATTGTTCTGGTTCATAGCACAAGGTCCATCATCCATACCGTACCTCACTATATGCCATAAGGCTACACTGTACCCCTTTAACATTCCATACATACGTTCATGCCACAGTGTACCCCTCTTCTTTACCATCATACCATAATATAACCCCTTATGTACCATCATGCCATAGTGTACCCCCTTATATATCATACCACTGTGTACCCCCGATATACCGTCATACCTGTGTACCCTCTTGCATAACAACATGCCTCATTGTACTCTCTATATGTACCCTCATGCCACAGTGTACCCCCTATATATACCATCATGCCATACTGTACCCCATTATGAACCTTCATGCCTCAATATACTCATTTATGTATCATCATGCGACAGTGTACCTACTAATGTAGTATCAGGCCATTCTGTACCTTCTTATGTACCATCATGCCTCAGTCAACCCACTTAGGCGCCATCATGTCAGTGTTTACCCCCTTATGAACAATCATGCCATACTGTACCTCCAAAGACCTGCAGCTTCATCTTGCTGCAGATGGTGTCAATGTGCATCGTTCAACAATACAGCGCACGTTGCACAAGGAGAAGCTGTATGGGAGAGTGATGAGAAAGAAGCCGTTTCTGCAAGCACGCCACAAACAGAGTCGCCTGAGGTATGCAAAAGCACATTTGGACAAGCCAGTTACATTTTGGAAGAAGGTCTTGTGACCTGATGAAACAAAGATGGAGTTGTTTGGTCATACAAAAAGGCGTTGTGCATGGAGGCAAAAAAACCACGGCATTCCAAGAAAAACACTTGCTACCCACAGTAAAATTTGGTGGAGGTTCCATCATGCTTTGGGGCTGTGTGCCCAATGCCGGCACCGGGAATGTTGTAAAAGTTGAGGGTCGCATGGATTCAACTCAGTATCAGGAGATTCTTGACAATAATGTGCAAGAATCAGTGACGAAGTTGAAGTTACGCAGGGGATGGATATTTCAGCAAGACAATGATCCAAAACACCGCTCCAAATCTACTCAGGCATTCATGCAGAGGAACAATTACAATGTTCTGGAATGGCCATCCCAGTCCCCAGACCTGAATATCATTGAACATCTGTGGGATGATTTGAAGCGTGCTGTCCATGCTCGGTGACCATCAAACTTAACTGAACTGGAATTGTTTTGTAAGCAGGAATGGTCAAATATACCTTCATCCAGGAACTCATTAAAAGCTACAGGAAGCGACTAGAGGCTGTTATTTTTGCAAAAGGAGGATCTACAAAATATTAATGTCACTTTTATGTCGAGGTGCCCATACTTTTGCACCTGTCAAATTTTGTTTAAATGCGGATTGCACATTTTCTTTTAGTACAATAAACCTCATTTCAATCCAGAAATATTACTCAGTCCATCAGTTATTAGATATATGAAACTGAAATAGCTGCTGCAAAAACCCAAATTGTTATAAAGAAAAAAGGTTAACATTAATAGGGGTGCCCAAACTTTTTCATATGACTGTACACCATTATGCCACTGTGAACCCACTTATGCATCCTCATGCCAGTGTTCCCCCTTATATACCATCATGCCTCATTGTACCCCTTTATGAACCATAATACTAGTGTACCCCCTTATATACATCATGCCACAGTGTACCACCTTATAAACATCATGCCATAATGTACACCCTTATGTACCCTAATGCCTCAGAGAACCCCCTTATGAACCATCATACCACAGTGCACCCCCTTATGTACCATTATGGCATAGTGAACGCCCTATATACCATCATGTCAGTGTATCTCCCTTATGTACCCTCATGCCATAGTGTACTCCTTTATGTACCATCATGCCACAGTGAACCCACTTATACATCATGCCATACTGTACCCCTTATGTACACTCATGCCACGGTGTACTCCCTATATATACCATTATCCCACAACGTCACAGCAAACGTCCTTATGTACCACCATACTACAGTGAACCCCATAATGAACCATCATGCATCAGTGTACTCCCTTATGAAACATTATGTCACAGTGTACCCCCTTTTGTACCATCATGCCTCAGTGAACCAACTTATGCACCATCATGCCATACTGTACCCCCTTATGTACCCTCATGCCAGTGTACCCCCTTATGCACCATTATGCCATACTGTACCCTTTATGTACCATTTTGCCTCAGTGTGCCCCCTTTTGTACCATCATGCGACACTGCACCCCCTTATGTACCTTCATGTGACAGTGTACCCCTTATGTACCCTAATGCAACAGTGTACCCCCATATGTAGCATCTTACCACAGTGTACCACCATATGTACCTTCATGCTACAGTGTACCCCCTTATGTACCATCATTCCATACTGTATCCCCTTATCTACCATCATGCCTCACTGTACCCCCTTATGCACCCTCATGTCACCTTGGACCCCCATATGCACCCTCATACCAGTGAAACCCCTTATGTACCATCATGCCACAGTGAACCATTTATGCACCTTCATGTCACAGTGTACCCCCTTATGTACCATAGTGTAACAGTTTACTTACCATGGATATCAGTGTACCCTTTTTTTATACCATCATGCCATACTGTACCCCTTATGTATCATCATTCCTCACTGTACCTCTTATATACCATCATGCCACAATGTACCCCGATATGTACCACCATACAATAGTGTACCCCCTTATGAACCATCATGCCTCAGTGTACCCCCTTATGAACCATTGTTACAGTGTACCCCCTTATGTACCATCATACCAGTGTACCCCGTTTTGTACCTTCATGCCTCAGTGAACCAACATATGTACCATCCTGCCACACTGTACCCCATTATGTACCATCATGTGACAGTGTACCCCCATATGTACCTTCATGCTACAGTGTACCCCTTTATGTACCATCATGCCTTAGTGTATCCTCTTATGTACTATCATGCCTCAGTGTACCCCTTACATACCATGTATGATGCCAGTGTTCCCCTTATATACCATCATGCCACAGTGTACTCCCTATATATATCATTATGCCACAGTGAACCCATTTATGCATCCTCATGCCAGTGTTCCCCCTTATGTACCATCATGCCTTATTGTACCCCCTTATGAACCTTGATGCCTCTGTGTACCTCCTTATTTACCATCATGCCTCAGTCTTGTTGTTGATGCACTGGTCCCGAGGAAGAGGTTTTCACCTCGAAACGCGTAGACCTATGAAATAAAAGAATACTCATCTTCATCAACAATATACGTTTTCATTCGGCTGATGCGCGGCATTAACCCCTTCTCTACCCTATCTTGTATACCATGCATGATGCCAGTGTTCCCCTTATGTACCATCATGCCCCATTGAAACCCCCTTATATACCATCATGCCTCATTGTACCCCCTTATCTACCATCATGTCACAGTGTACCCCCTTATGTACTCTCATGCCACAGTGTACCCCCATATGTACCATCATGGTAGTGTACCCCATTATGTACCCTAATGCCATACTGTACCCCCTTATGTGCCATGATTCCACAGTGAACCCCCTATATACCATCATGTCTAACTGTACCCCCTTATCTACCATCATGTCACAGTGTAACCCCTTATGTACCCTCGTACCACAGTATACCCCCATATGTACCATTATGCCATACTGTACTTTCTTATGTACCATCATGCCCTGGTGAACCCCCATATATACTATCATGCCAGTGTACCCCCATTATGTACCATCAGTCTATACTATACCCTCTTATGTACCATCATGCCACAATGTACTCCCTTATGTACCATCATGCCACAGTGTACCCCTTTATGTATCATCATTTCATACTGTACCTCCTTATGTATCATCATACCACAGTGCACTCCCCATATGTACAATCATGCCAAAGTGTACCCCCATATGTACCATCATGCCACAGTGTACCCATTTATGCACCTTCATGTCACAGTGTAGCCCCTTATGTACCCTTCTGCTACAGTGTACCCCCATATGTACCATCATAATAGTGTACCCCCTTATGTTCCATCTTGCCATAGTGTACCCCTATATGTACCATTACGGTACAGTGAACGGGTATACCTTCTTGCCAGTGTATCTTCCTTATGAACCATCATGTCACAGTGTAACCCCTTATGCACCCACATGCCAGTGTACCCCTTTATATACCATCATGCCATATTGTACCCCCTTATGTACCCACATGCCAGTGTACCCCATTATGTACCATCATGCGACAGTGCACCGCCTTATGTACCTTCATGTCACAGCATACCCCCTTATGTACCCTAATGCCACAGTGTACCCCCATATGTACCATCATACCACAGTGTACCCCTTATCATCATCATGGCACAGTGAACCCACTGATGTACCATCATGTCACATTGTACCTCCATATGTATCTTCATGCTACAGTGTACCCCTTTTGGTGTACCATCATGCCTTAGTGTACCCCCTTATGTACCATGCATGATGCCAGTGTTCCCCTTATATACCTTCATGCCTCAGTGTACCACATTATGTACCCTAATGCCATAGTGTACCTCCTTATGTACCATCATGCCACAGTGAACCCACTTATGCACCTTCATGTCACAGTGTACCCCCATATGTACCATCATAATAGTGTACCCCTTTATATACCCTCATACCACAGTGTACCCCCATATGTACAATAATGCGACACTGCACCCCCTTATGTACCATTATGGCACAATGAACGCCTTATATACCATCATGCCAGTGTATCTCCCTTATATACCATCATGCCTCACTGTACCCCATTATATTCCATCATGCATCAGTGTACCCCATTATGTACCATCATACCACACTAAAACCCCTTATGTACGATCATGCGACAGTGCACTGCCTTATGTACCTTCATGTCACAGTGTACCCCCATATGTACCTTCATGCTACACGGTACCCCTTTATGTACCATCATGCCTTAGTGTACCCTCTTATGTACTATCATACCTCATAGTACCCCCTTACGTACCATGCATTATGCCAGTGTTCCCCTTATATACCATCATGCCACATCATACCCCCTTATGTACCATCATGCCTCCGTGTACCCCCATATTTACCATCATGGTATCGTACCCCATTATGTACTGTATATGTACCTTCATGCTACAGTGTACCCCTTTTGGTGTATTATCATGCCTCATTGTACCCTCTTATGAACCATGCATGATGCCAGTGTTCCCCTTATATACCATCATGCCACAGCATACCCCCTTATGTAATATCATGCCTCAGTGTACCCCCATATGTACCATAATGGTAGTGTACCTCCTTATGTACCATCAGTCCATACTGTACACCCTTATGCCCATCATACCACAGTGAAACCACTTCTGCACCTTCATGTCACAGTGTACCCCCATATGTACCATCATACTAGTGTACCCGTTATGTACCCTCATACCACAATGTACCCCCACTTGTACCATCATGCGACAGTGCACCCCCCTATGTACCATTATGGCACAATGAACGCCCTATATATTATCATGCTAGTGTATTTCCCTTATGTACCATCATGCCTCACTGTACCCCCTTATCTACCATGTCACTGTGTACCCCCTTTTATACCATCATGCCACAGTGTACCTCCTTATGTACCCACATGCCACAGTGTACCCCCTTATACGCCATCATGCATTAGTTTACCCCCTTATGTACCTTCATGTCACAGTGTACCCCTTTATGTACCATCATACCTCATTGTACCCCCTTACGTACCATGCATGATGCCAGTGTTCCCCTTATATACCATCATGCCACAGTGTACCCACATATGTACCATCATGCTAGTGTACCCCCTTAAGTACCAAAATTCCAGTGCACCACCTTATGTACCATCATGCCATACTGTGCTTTCTTATGTACCATCATGCCCCAGTGAACCCCCTTATCTACCATCATGTCACAGTGTACTCGCTTATGTACCATCAGTTTATACTGTACCCTCTTATGTACCATCATGCCCCTATGTATGATAATGCCAGTGTACCCTCCTATGTACGATCATGCCACTGTGTACCCCTTTATGTACCATCATTCCATACTGTACCCCCTTATCTACCATCATGACTTACGGTACCCCCTTATGTACCATCATGCCACAGTGAACCCACTTATGCACCTTCATGTCACAGTGTACCCCTTGATGTACCATCATACCATACTGTACCCCCTTATGTACTATCATTCCAAAGTAAACCCCCTATATACCATCATGCCAGTGTACCTCTCTTATGTACCATCATGCCTCACTGTATCCCCTTATCTACCATCATGTCACAGTGTACCCCCTTATGTACCCACATGCCAGTGTACCCACATATGTACCATCATGCCAGTGTACCTCCTTATGTTCATTCATTCCATAGTGTACCCCCTTATGCACCAATATGCCAGTTTACCCCCCTTATAAACATACCATACATATGCCATACTGTACCTTCTTATGTAGCATCACAATTCAGTGTACCCCCTTATGTACCAACATGGCAGTGTACCCCCTTATGTACCAACATGGCAGTGTACCCCTTTATGTACCATCATGCGATAGTGTACACCCTTATATACCATCATGCCAAACTGTCCACTTTATGTACCATCATGCCTCAGTGTACCTCCTTATGTACCCTCATGCCAGTGTACCCCACTAGGTACATAAGGGGCATGATGGTACATATGGGGGAACACTGACATGATGGTACATAAGGGGCATGAGGGTACAATCATGTCAGTGTTCCCCCATATGTACCATCATGCCACAGTGACCCTCTATATACCATCATGCAATACTGTACCCCCTTATACACTACTGTGCATCAGTGTACCCCTTTTTGTACAATCATGCCTCATTGTACCCCCTTATGTACCATTGAGCTACAGTTCTCTCTTATGTACCATCATAGCACAGAGTACCCCCTTATATACCATCATGCTGCAGTGTACCCCTTTATATGCTATGATGCCAGTGTACCCTCTTACGTACCATTATGCGACATTGTACACCCCTGAGTTCTAACATGGTGAAAGGACAAAAATGGTGGAATTTCCAGGAGAAAGATAACCTCAGACCACGATGCTGCATAAGACGTTTATTAGCGCTGCTTACAAAATAATATACAGCCACGGCTCACAAACAGTTAAAAAGTTCAATAAAAGTTTCTCTTTTTAAATACTGTACAAGAAAAATACCGGCATCTTATCTTAGATATGGAAAATCTCTTCCCCGATGCAAAATGAAGCCCAATAACGAACTTTAAGGCGTTTCAGATCCTCCTCAACGGGGATAATATCACATGTAGTTTGTGCTTTACCATCGCCCCTAATGTCACACACAGGAATGATCGCAACAACAATGAAACATGAAATAACCTGACGCTCTATTCATTGATCCTGAAACTATTTTGCTTTTCCTCTATTTCACGTACGAGAAAAACGGGCTGATGATTTTGATCCGCGTGGCATCAGCTTTCCTCGTACTTGGAGGAAAAAAGTTTCTCCACCTTCTCCATTTGGTCAGTCCGTGAACATCGGACCGCACTGGGAGGTCATTCGAGTGGTATCCAATTTTTTCCTGGACCCATAGAGTTGAGTTGCTGAATTTGAGCCGACCCTCAGATCAAATCTCATATCTCCGAGGTTTTCGAGGGACCGCACAAAATCACAGACATGGGAATGGACTCATAGATGACACTCGCACGAGGAAATCTGACATCAGAATGAGTCCTTATACAAACTCACGAATATACCTTAAAGCGACCCTTTGCCAGGCACTGACAACGGTCTATATATTTCTCACATATAGTCATCCCAGCTGGTGTCCTAAGTACCTCCTCCATTGGTGCCCTAAGTACCTCCTCTATTGGTGCACCGAGTACCTCCTCCATTGGTGCACTGAGTACCTCCTCCATTGGTGCCCTGAGTACCTCCTCCATTGGTGCCCTGAGTACCTCCTCCATTGGTGCCCAAAGTACCTCCTCCATTGGTGCCCAAAGTACCTCCTCCATTGGTGCCCAAAGTACCTCCTCCATTGGTGCACTGAGTACCTCCTCCATTGGTGCACTGAGTACCTCCTCCATTGGTGCCCAAAGTACCTCCTCCATTGGTGCCCAAAGTACCTCCTCCATTGGTGCCCAAAGTACCACCTCCATTGGTGCCCAAAGTACCTCCTCCATTGGTGCCCAAAGTACCACCTCCATTGGTGCCCAAAGTACCTCCTCCATTGGTGCCCAAAGTACCACCTCCATTGGTGCCCAAAGTACCACCTCCATTGGTGCCCAAAGTACCACCTCCATTGGTGCCCAAAGTACCACCTCCATTGGTGCCCAAAGTACCTCCTCCATTGGTGCCCAAAGTACCTCCTCCATTGGTGCCCAAAGTACCACCTCCATTGGTGCCCAAAGTACCACCTCCATTGGTGCCCAAAGTACCACCTCCATTGGTGCCCAAAGTACCTCCTCCATTGGTGCCCAAAGTACCTCCACCATTGGTGCCCTAAGTATCTCCTCCATTGGTGCCCTAAGTACCTCCTCCATTGGTGCCCAAAGTAGCTCCTCCATTGGTGCCCAAAGTAGCTCCTCCATTGGTGCCCAAAGTAGCTCCTCCATTGGTGCCCTAAGTACCTTCTCCATTGAGACAAGCGTTTGAGTCCTCCTACATCCAAGATGACCACTGCAATCACATCCACAGCATAAGAAAGGCATGTGTGGTGTGGTTTAGGGTTACCACTGAGCTCCCCATGTACTGCGGGGGCCTTCATGCATGGAGGAGGCAGCGGTAGGCAAACAATGAACACCAGGTAGGGTGATGATACATAAGAAATTTGTAGACCAGTTTATAAGGTCACTTTAAGCATCAACTATCAGAAAGAGCTTCGGCGTTCTTCACCCATAGATCTGCATCATATAATATGACAGAACCTTGAAAAAATGAAAGGGTTTTTCCGAAAATCACACGATATCCTCTAAAATAGAGGATACCTTATTTATCACTCTGGGCTCTGGGAGCAGGACTCTGCAGAGCCCTGTCTTGATCTGAGTGGAGGTGCACACGCTTTGTTTCCAGGATCGCTTGGGTTGTCCTTTGGGAAAATCCCTTTAAATTACTATAATTTTGCTTCCCACCACAATTATGATCACATTGTATAAATATAATGTAGAGGAGTTTTATGAAGACTCTGCACCTACAGTCCTCCCCTTTAAAGAGGTATTCTAGTAACGCACTGGATAGGTGACAATTGTTATATTTGTGTGGATGCCACCACTAGGACCATCCCAACCTCCAGACCAGTGGACTTATGTTTCCATTCTCAGCCAGGAGGAGTTGTATGAAGATACCAAAGATAGGTGACCACAGACGAGCGCTTGGCATCGTCAATACAGTAGACTTTAGATGGCATGTGTGTGACGGGCCACTGCAGACCCAGGGGATGAATGTAGACAAGTCTGGAGACTGGTGAGGCCCGCATTCACCTAACAACCATTACCTATCAAGTGATAACCTATGTAGATCAGAATACCCCTTAAATTATGGTGGCAATCTCTATACACTGAAGACTACGGGACCAGCAAAGAAAAATAAATCTATGGTTTACCAGTGAATCACAGTACTTTAAAAAGGAGTTTTCCAGGTGTCTGAAAACCTGTCAGCACAATTCTGTAATAGAAAGCAAAGATATGGCTGTAATGGCGCTGTAATACTGATTACATTGATACATTTTGTGAAGAAATCTCTTTTAATCATCATTTGAAGTTTCCGGCTAATTAGATTTCAGTGCACAGGAGCCGGACTGTGCACTGCGTCTTCTCCTCCCTGTCTGTGATACCCTGGCATTTGGTGAAGAAATCCGCTTTGTTGTTCTTCTTTAGTCACTAGCTGAAGTTTTCTGCTAGTTAGATTTTTGTGCACAGGGGACTTCCCTGCGTCTTCTCCTCCCTGTCTGTGATTCCCCTCCGCCTGCCTTCGGTCTGTGAATGACCTAATGCCTCTGTTTGAAATCTCAGCAGTGATTGGTCATGTACAGACCGGAGGCAGCGGAGGGGCCGGGGAAATCACAGACAGGGAGGAGAAGACCTAGAGTACAGTCCGGCCCCTGTGCACCAAAATCTAATTAGAAGTAAACTTCAAATGGTGATTAAAGAAGAACAGATCGAATTTCTTCACCAAATGCTGGGGAATCACAGACAGGGAGGAGACAACCCAGTGCACAGTCTGGCTCTTTTGCAAAGAAATCTAATTAGCAGAAAATTTAAAATGGTGATTAAAAGAGATTTCACCAAAGGTATCAAAGTATTCAGTAGCACAGCGCCATTACAGTAAGTTCTGTACTTTACAATACAAAATGTTGCTGACAGGTTCTTTTTAAATCACTAATAAACGAAAAAAAGTTCTGCAAGTTTCCAAAATATTTTGTTTGCCACCATCCAGTGAGAACAGTGATTCCATGCAGGGACAAAAGAGGTGTCCATACCCAGACCTGCACTAAGCGGATACAACTGTATCCGGAATATCTCTTTTGATAGTTTGGGTACAATTGTATCCACTTCTCAGCTGCGAGCCATGAACAGATGCCAACCTCTGCCTGCATGGTCATATTGGAGAATTTAAACAAAACCCAAGGCTGATATTTCAGACAAATCCTAAATTTATTTGCACTAAATTAAAGCACCACTCCAGCATTTTTTTTTTTTTTAAATTTCCCCACTAGTGGGGCGTTTTAAATCCAAGTCCCCTGCCCACAATCTTATACTCACCTTCCGGCAGCTTCATCTATCACCGCCGCTCCGATCATTCCCCAGCGATTTGTTACCTGTCGGCTGCTAGAGTGTTTCATGGAGCGGCCAGACTCAATACAAGTCTATGTGGGCCTCATTCTGGTTTGCATAGACTTCCATTGAGATTTTGTGACGTTACTTCTGACTTCCGGCGAGTCAGAAGTTACAGGCACAAGATGGCGCAAGGGGACTGGTGCGGAGTCGGAGGGTGAGTATATGACAAGGGTCAGGGGACTTGGATTTAAAGCCCCACTCTAGGTGAAAAAAAAATAACCAAAATGCTGGAATGGTGATTTAAAAGAGGTGCATGTCTAATAAATTTGGCACAATATAAGCAGTATTTGGGGTCAAGTTACAAAAATTGCGCTGGACCCTATCACTCAACCTCAACTTTTACGCACTATTTTGAAAAAGATTCCTGAAAAGTCACACATTTTTGTGCAAAGTTTGCAACCTTTTTATGCCAGAAAACGGACATAAGGCCAATCAGAACGATGTAGCATTATTTATCATTAAACAGAAAACCTCTTTGGAAAATAATCTTGTTTATAGCACAAAACAAAAAGAAATGCATTGACGTAAGATCAGACGAGAGATGGATTTAAAGGGGTTTATGGCTGATCAGTAAGTGTCTGACCCCCAGGGCTGCTGATGATTGGCTAAGGCCTCTTTCACACGTACGTGCCTCTGGTACGTGTTTGGCAGTTTTCTTACGTACCGGAAACACGTAAACCTAGGTATTCCTATGGTTTTGGACACACGTATTTGCGCACGGAACGTGTGTCCGTTCCGTACGTACGTGTGTCCGTGTGTTTCTCACGGCGACATGTCAGTTTTCTCTCCGGCATCACGGGTGTCAGACGTAATGCAAACAGACCACACGGATGTGTTCCGTGTGACACGCACCACAGAGTAGACATGTCTGCGAGAAAAAAAAAAACAAAAAAAACTTTACTCCCCTTCTCCAGCCCTCCTGTCTCTGCCGCTGCTGTCACTTGCTTCTAACCGCCGCTCATTATGCTCATTGCATATTCACTTCACTGCAGCCGGAAGCAGCAGCAGCGGGGAGTCAGCAGGACCGGAGACCGAAGATCAGCACCACGGACAGCGACGCCAGGGACAGGTGAGTAGAAAGTTCCCGTTCTCCGTGTGTTAACACACGTAGCCCATAAACAAGGCCTCACAGAGGGCAAAACGCACCTCTGACACATCCGTGAAAAACGTGCGTGGTTTTTCACAAACGTGTGAAAGATGCCTAAAGCAAAGTGCTGGGGAACCTTTATTGATGACAATGGACCAGCGCCTCCTCGGTAAGTGACCTGTGCTCGGTTCTCTTCAAGTCAACGGGACGGTGCTTCAGTACCTGGCACAGTAACGTGGGGGAGGCTGCGTGCTAGTGCACACAATAAGGAACCCTAAAATAAGCATCCAGCCAATGTACTGAAAAAGCTTGGGTAGGGCTCTCCTGAAACCGCACAGATCCTTTCACTCCGGACTTGGGCCAATCGTAGAAACAGACAAGAAAGAAATGTCATCCAAACATCATCATGGAGCAGAACACTAGGGGAGCCGTCCTCTCGTTATAAGCACATCACAGTGTTAATCATATGGCTGTATAATATGAGGGTTGTATGTTCCCACAGATGGCCATAGACATTAGAGGAGAGTATACAACCTTCTAACAGAATACGAGCTTCAATTCTTCAGTCTGTAAGATCACCGCATATTCCTTACTTCGGGAAATCCTGTCCGATGCTCAATCTGTTATTCGAAAAAATGACCAATGAGCTTCTGTCGCTTTTTTTGCCCCCAAGGGTCTTTTTTAGATTAGACAGGATTTGTCAAGAAGGGAATATGGCAGTCACTCATCCAATCTAATGTGCATGGCCAGCTTCAGAGCAGGGAAAGACTTTACATTTCCCTTTGGCACTTGATGGAAGCGATAAGACAGGTGACCAGAAATAAGAGCCATGACCCAAGTGTGGTCTTCTAATTGTCCACAAAGAAGATAATATATGGAAGGTCCCCCTCCCCCGCTGCCTCCATTCCCATCATCTAATAAAGGGAATCTGGACCCAGGCTGGGTATTTTAGATGCACCCAATGTTTGGCAAAGCATCGCCTGGAGGTTACTATTGAGGGCTCTATATTCGGGAAGGTCCTACATTTGGCCACAAGTGGCACCGCAGGTCTCATTTAATATATAGAATTGATTTTTAATTCCCAAAATTTGGCAAAAACTAAAATAACCATTGGTAACTATGGAGAAGGACTCATTTTCTAGAGACAGATGGTAAAGTTTACTCTTGCTCTTCAAGGTCCTCCTCCCATGCTGTAACTTAGAAAACATAAGGGTCTTCTAATATAACTAAAATGGCCATGAGGTCTCTTTGTGGCCCAAAATATAATATGTGAGGACACTACAGATTTTGGGATGGGCGGAACTATCAGAGATCAGATCCATTGTCTTACCTCCCACACATAATGGGGTGTGACCTTTTATTCACATCCTCTGCCTTCAAGGACTGGACCCCACCATGAGAGGTCCAGGGCCAAGAAGAAATACATGTTAGATACAGTTGGATCACAGCTCGGTACATTGGTCCTGCGGAATATCAGCTTCCTGGTCTACGTTGGGTCACAAAGAAAACTTAATATAAAATAAGTGACCCCCACCACCCCCAGTCTCACTCCGGCCAGTAACACTGGTTGTGGTGAGGGACCTTTTGGCAATTCAGGTTCTAAAACTGGTTAATATCACAGCCTGAAAACAAAGTTCATTGCCCAACTTGTGAGCATTACTGGCGGGACATCATAGGCTGGTATCGGCAGTCTCCGATTTTACGCCGGCAGGTTCGGACATGGTATCTGGTTGTCCATCCCGACAGAACAGCACGGTGGGGTTCTTACAGGCCCACATAGCCACATCCCCACCATTAGCTGGGCTGGAGGAGGAGACCCTACTGCCCTGGCCGTGCCGGTTACCGTAGCGATCGCGGATAGGGTCAGCCCGCCCTCTGACCTCTCTGTTTTGACCCTGCGTACACAGATAGGCTGCAATGTTCCTAGTCCTGTAGCCTTCTTCCCGATTCCGACCAAGCAGCATGGATATATTGGGGTTGCGGATGGCATAAATGAGCGGGTTGATGGCCCCGTTGGCCCATGCCATCCATATGGCCACAGTGTCCATAATCGGTGTGAAGGGGTAGTCCCCGGCGGCCGCCACCAGGCCCATGACACAATAGGGTCCCCAGCAGCAGATGATGAAGACAATCATGATGAGCACAGTGGTGGCCGTTCTCATCTCGCTGTAGAAGCGCAGCAGGTGGGCGTAGGTGGTCACCGGGCGGACCCGGATCTCTGACAACCTGACGGCTTTACAGATGTTATAGTGGCAGAAGCACATGAGGCCGAAGGGCAGGAGGTAACACAGGACGATGAGGGAGATGCTGTAGGCCGCCCCCAAGCGGGAGCCCGCGGAGTGGAACACGTACATGCAGTGGTAGTAGCCCTTCTTATGGACCACCCACTGCTCCTTGGCCAGCAGGTACCAGGGGAAGGAGAAGCCCAGGGCTGTGAGCCAGGCGGCCACCAGTAGCTGCACGGCCCGGGTGCGCCCGATCTTCTCCTGCGGCTGCCGCACGATGGCGTAGTACCGGTCCAGGGAGATGAGGGTCATGGTCAGGGTGGACACGATCCCGAAGCACGAGTTAAAGAAGCCGTTGGCAAAGCACAAGCGGTCCCCAAACAGCCAAGCGCCGCCGCGGGAGAAGAGCAGCACGAAGGAGAAGGGCAGGCACAGCAGCGCGGCCAGGAAGTCCGACAGCGACAGCGACAGGATGAAGGCGTTCGTCACCGTGCGCAGCTGCCGGTGCTTGCTGATCACCAGGATCACGGCGCAGTTCCCCAGGCAGGACAGCAGGAAGATGGCGAGCAGCAGCAGCGCCTGGCAGGCCACGGCCACCCCGTGCAGCAGCGGGCTCCCCCCGGCCTCCTCCGCGGCGCTGCGGTTAGTGCCGGCAGCAGCGGTCCCGACTACGCCGTCTCCTCCTCCGGCAGCTGTTGTGACCGATGTCCCGGCCCCCGGGCCGCCCGCAGCCGTCAGGTTGCTCAGCAGGGCCAGGGGGAGCTCCATGGGTCGCCGCCTGGCCGGGGGGAGGCATCCCTCAGGCTCCCGGGGACGCGAGCAGTCGGAGTTCTCGCCCGGGTCCAGGTTCTAGAACGCGGGTGACGTCACAAACGTTACCAAGGAAACAGAATCTCTGCTTCGGTTCTTTTACGCACAGAGAATGGATGGAGGAGGGTTAACCCTGCAGGCGCCGGAGAGAATGGAGAACACGTGCTGCTGCTCTGAGGGCAAACACAGGGGGCAATGTGGGCAAAACACTCAGAGGGACCCCAAAATAAGAACAGAAAACATCTGAGGGTGAGAAAGGCTTCCAGACTGCCTGCAGCGGGGAACGCTCACATCCATCATCTACTGCTCCAGTGTCCCAGACAAGTCCAGCACAGAAGAAGTGCCCAAAGCAAACACAGACCACACAGTACCACCACTGATCACTGTGCATCTCTCCCCCAATATCTGACCTAGCATTATATAGAAAGGGGTTCTCTAGTGAAAAGTTAGGCATCTACAGGTGGGGTCCGACTGCTGGGACCTGCTGCAATTGGCAGAATGGGGACTATTTATTTCCTCGTTAGTGCGCATGCTCGGCCACCGTTCCATTTAATTTTTATTGAGCCTCAAATGCTGCACTTAGCTCATAAAGAATGAATAGTGCATCGATGAGCACGAATGAGGAAATATCGAGCATGCGCACGAATGAGGAAATATCGAGCATGCGCACGAATGAGGAAATATCGAGCGCGCACACTAGAGGAAATATCGAGCGCGCGCACTAACGAGGAAATATCGAGCATGCTCACGAATGAGGAAATATCGAGCATGCGCACGAATGAGGAAATATCGAGCGCGCGCACTAACGAGGAAATATCGAGCGCGCGCACTAACGAGGAAATATCGAGCGCGCGCACTAACGAGGAAATATCGAGCGCGCGCACTAACGAGGAAATATCGAGCGCGCGCACTAACGAGGAAATATCGAGCACGCGCACTAACGAGGAAATATCGAGCACGCGCACTAACGAGGAAATATCGAGCACGCGCACGAACAAAGAAATATCAAGCATGCGTACTAACGAGGAAATATCGAGCGCGCGCACTAATGAGGAAATATGTACCCCATTCTGCCGATTAGGCCAGCTTCACACTTGTGATTGAAAAATTGGTCCGATTCTCATGCCGGAGAGTAGGACGATTTTTTTCTCACTTGCTGTCAGTGTGCAATCCATTTTTTTTCTCAGCAGCTATTAGTCATTACAGTCATATACAGGAGCATTGTACTTATGTACAAGTACCGTATATCAGAGGGCCATACAGAGATCTCTCCCATGATCTGTTTGTACCAAGGACTATGACAAGAACAAGGGGGCATTCTCTTCGTTTGGAGGAAAGAAAATTCCTACATCAGCATAGAAGAGGGTTCTTCACGGTAAGAGCAGTGAGGCTCTGGAACTCTCTTCCTGAGGAAGTGGTGATGGCCACTCACTGAATGAATTTAAGAGAGGAATGAAGGCTTTTCTTGATAGCAAAAGTATAGAAGGTTATAAACAGCATAATCTTACAGGTAGAGAGTTGACCCAGCTTAGGAGTCGTGAAATAATTTTTTCCCTATGAAGAAAACTGGCTTCTACGCTGTGGGTTTTTGCCTTCCACAGGTTCAGCACTAATATAGGCTGAACTAGATGGACATAAGGTCTTCCTTCAGCCTTAAAAACTATGTTACTATGTTACAGTGTTCTCTGCTACATGATAGAACTGTATTGAGAAAAACGAATGTTACTAGGATCGTCCGTGTGCCGTCCGTTTTTTCTTGCACCCATACACTTGCATTGGGGAGACTCGCACGAGAATCTCTAGAAATCGCAGTATGGTGTGTTTTTTTTTCTCAGTCCGATTTGGACTGAGAAAAAAAAACCAGATCGCAGTTGCCGCATTGATTAACATTGGTCCGAGTGCAATGCGAGATTTGTTCGCATTGCAGTCGTGCGGGTCAATCGCAAGTGTGATGCCAGCCTTAGAGCGAGTCCTATCAGTGCGGACGCTCACCAATCTAAACATTATCACGATAAGTAATTTATTTTCACCAGACAACTCCTATAAATATGTATATGTTAATTATTCCATTCACAAACAAGCACATGGTGAAAAGTCTGATCCAAGGACGACCATACAGTATAACGTTCGAGAAACGACATCTGATCCGTCATACTCAGGAATAATTACATCAAAACTATTAGGCTGTGTTCACACGTTGCATTTTACCTGCATCAAAACCTGATCTCCTGGTGGTAAAAAAAAAAAAAAATGGTGGAAAAAGCAGCAAAAAAGCTGAAAGAATGGACTTTTTTGGTTTTGATGATACTACAAAAAGTAGCTTTTAATTGCATGTATTTTGTATAAAACCAAAGGAAAAAAAAACGTACTGTGTGAATATAACCTTTCAGCCTGCCATCTTTGCAGTAATAAAAAGCAACAAGGACAAAACAGGCAGAACCGTTTGTCAGCACTTACCCAAAATCCAAGTGTTGGGATAACCTCCCCCGTTTCTTGGGCACCTGGAGACGCTGGGGCTCTTAATACTGCAGATCTTGATTTGTGATAAAGTGGAAATTTTAGGAATAAAAATGGAACCAGCTCCACCACATAATATGAAGAGTTTCCAGCGCTCCCCATCCTGTCCTGATTAGTGACACATGAGGGGCAAGAGCTGGGCACAATCTCTTAAAGGAGAACTCCCCCTTACACAGGCCAGGTCCATGCATCTCTTAAGGCCCCATCACACGCAACGACGGATCTAACGATATATCGCCGGGGTCACAGATTCCGTGACGCACATACGGCATTGTTCGCGACGTCGTTGCGTGTGACAGCAACGAGTGAGTGTTAACGATGGAAAATACTGACCTTATCATCCATCGTTGACACGTCGTTCATTTTCATAAAATCGTTGATTGTGGAGGACGCAAGTTGCTCATCGTTCCCGGGGCAGCACACATCGCTACGTGTGACACCTCGGGAATGACGAACTACAGCTTACCTGCGGCTGCCGGCAATGAGGAAGGAAGGAGGTGGGCGGGATGTTACGGCCGCTCATCTCCGCCCCTCCACTTCTATTGGGCGGCTGCTTAGTGAAGCCAAACATCCCTCCCCCTTAGAAAGGAGGCAGTTCGCCGGCAAACAGCGACGTCACTAGGCAGGTAAGTCTGTGTGACGGCTCCTAACGATTTTGTGCGCCACGGGCAGTGATTTGCCCGTGACGCACAACCGACGGGGGCGGGTGCTTTCACCAGCGACATCGTTAGCAATATCACTGCATGTAACACCCCCTATAGGCTCTGTTCACATGTCCAGTAATCATCATCCGTAAGAAGGGATCAAGCAACAATCCGTTCCGCAAACAACTTTTTTTGTCTGTTGTCAGGATCTGTTTTCTAACATGGGAGTCTATGGAAAACATACGCGGTAACTGATTACTATTTAACCGCCCGTTCTTCTTGCATTTGCAATGGTCCGCTTTTTTTCTTACTGGATCACTTTCAAATGTAAGATAAATCGCAATCAGTGAATGGATCCGTTTTCCGTAGCCTTCCATGTTAAAAAAAAACGGATCCTGCCAAAATCAATTTTTTCAAAACGGACAAAAAAAAGTTATATTTGCAGAACAGATTGCAGCTGGATCCATTGTAAGGAATGATTACTGGTTACAATCCAGCACCTTAGTTATGATACCATTTTATGATGGAGATTCCATATAGATACAGTATTTTTGGAAAAACCATCATTCCATACACAGCACTGCAGTCAGAATGAATGTGCTCCAGCTAGAAGGCTAAGTTCAGAAAAAGTAGCTGAAAAATGTTTTTTTTTTTGGGGGGGGGAATTTTTTTTCACTTTCAAATTTTTATTTGTATGAGAGTTTATATATCCAATTTTTTAATTCACCATTTAAAAATAGAAGGCCCATTTCAGTTTCCTGTAATCTCTGCATATGTCACATCCACCCCCCCCCACCCAAAAAAAAATAAATTAGCATGATTGCTAACTGTCCTGGATTTCCTGGGTAGAATGTGCATACTCAGAGGTGGACCAGGGGGCAATCGTGGGATAGGCAGTGTTGGGGCTGGGCTTACGAGAATCTATCGGCAGGTTTTTGCTATGCAATCTGAATGCAGCATAATGTAGGGACAGAGACCCCAATTCCAGCGATGTGTCACTTAGTTTTCTGGCTGCAGAAGTTGTTATAGAATCAGTTTTCTCTACTGCAGATCTAGCAATGCTGAGCTGCGTATAACCCCGCACACAGCACTGATTGGCAGCTTTCTTTGTACACTGTATACTGACAGAAAGCTGTCAATCAGTGGTGGGGGCAGTGTTGACTAGAAGGTATGAGACACTTAGTCCTCTAGTTATAACTCTCCTGTTGATAAAATATGGATTGTATTGAAATGGCACTAAGACAGCCTAGTAAATAACAGCGCTGGAATCAGGCTCTCTGCCCCTACATCATGCTGCTGTCAGATTACATAGCAAAAACCTGGTAACAGATTCCTTGTAAATATCACATTTACTGTGTGCGATCGGTTTTGCACATGCACTGAAAACAAAGCTGTCTGAACGTAACCCAAGTATACATTCACTTTCTTTTATGTCAGTCTGCTCCCAAAAATCCTTTGAAACCTTTTCCTAATAATTTTGACAAAAAAAATAATAAAAACAATGTGAATTTCCTAAGATATTTTTTTTATATCTGAAGGTTTTAAAAACACAAAAAAGTGCATGTCACTCCTTTGATAAAGCTCATGAAGGAAACCTCTCCAAACCAGGTTGAATGAAGACAGCAAATTTAAAAAAAAAAAAAATCATGTCAGGAAAAAAACAAAAATCTACAAAAAATTATTGGATTTGTCCAAAAACTAAGTGACTATAGCCCAAAGAAGGAATTGCCCCACATTTTTCCAGAGGACGCAACTTTTTTTGGATGCATTAACCCATTACAGCCCAGAGGCATGAGCAGAATGGGTCTGCACTTTAGCTGGTGATACATACCTATGGAGCACACCTGTCAATCATCCACAATATCAATAATGTTTTTTTTTTTTTTAATGATTATCAGTAATAACCCGGCTTAAAAATATCAACCACCGCGTCATTGTAAAGCTCCTAAATAAAAAAGTAGTGGTTCTCATGTTAAACTATGTATAATAGTGATATATTGTCCGTAGCAGCCATTGATCACACACTTTCATACTACCGTAGAACACAGTGGGGCTATGACATGATCGGACATACTCCTATCAGTGGGGTGTTCACTCTGCTGGACATGCTGTGCATACGGAGGACACATCAACATGGTATAAAGGTCAATGGTTGCTTACAGAGGTAACATCTCTGTAGTCGACACTGTCAGTTACAGTTAGGTCCAGACATATTTGGACAGTGACACAATTTTCGCGAGTTGGGCTCTGCATGCCACCACATTGGATTTGAAATGAAACCTCTATAACAGAATTCAAGTGCAGATTGTAACGTTTAATTTGAAGGTTTGAACAAAAATATCTGATAGAAATTGTAGGAATTGTACACATTTCTTTACAAACACTCCACATTTTAGGAGGTCAAAAGTAATTGGACAAATAAACCAAACCCAAACAAAATATTTTTATTTTCAATATTTTGTTGCAAATCCTTTGGAGGCAATCACTGCCTTAAGTCTGGAACCCATGGACATCACCAAACGCTGGGTTTCCTCCTTCTTAATGCTTTGCCAGGCCTTTACAGCCGCAGCCTTCAGGTCTTGCTTGTTTGTGGGTCTTTCCGTCTTAAGTCTGGATTTGAGCAAGTGAAATGCATGCTCAATTGGGTTAAGATCTGGTGAGTGACTTGGCCATTGCAGAATGTTCCACTTTTTTGTACTCATGAACTCCTGGGTAGCTTTGGCTGTATGCTTGGGGTCATTGTCCATCTGTACTATGAAGCGCCGTCCGATCAACTTTGCGGCATTTGGCTGAATCTGGGCTCAAAGTATATCCCGGTACACTTCAGAATTCATCCGGCTACTCTTGTCTGCTGTTATGTCATCAATAAACACAAGTGACCCAGTGCCATTGAAAGCCATGCATGCCCATGCCATCACGTTGCCTCCACCATGTTTTACAGAGGATGTGGTGTGCCTTGGATCATGTGCCGTTCCCTTTCTTCTCCAAACTTTTTTCTTCCCATCATTCTGGTACAGGTTGATCTTTGTCTCATCTGTCCATAGAATACTTTTCCAGAACTGAGCTGGCTTCATGAGGTGTTTTTCAGCAAATGTAACTCTGGCCTGTCTATTTTTGGAATTGATGAATGGTTTGCATCTAGATGTGAACCCTTTGTATTTACTTTCATGGAGTCTTCTCTTTACTGTTGACTTAGAGACAGATACACCTACTTCACTGAGAGTGTTCTGGACTTCAGTTGATGTTGTGAACGGGTTCTTCTTCACCAACGAAAGTATGCGGCGATCATCCACCACTGTTGTCATCCGTGGACGCCCAGGCCTTTTTGAGTTCCCAAGCTCACCAGTCAATTCCTTTTTTCTCAGAATGTACCCGACTGTTGATTTTGCTACTCCAAGCATGTCTGCTATCTCTCTGATGGATTTTTTCTTTTTTTTCAGCCTCAGGATTTTCTGCTTCACCTCAATTGAGAGTTCCTTAGACCGCATGTTGTCTGGTCACAGCAACAGCTTCCAAATGCAAAACCACACACCTGTAATCAACCCCAGACCTTTTAACTACTTCATTGATTACAGGTTAACGAGGGAGACGCCTTCAGAGTTAATTGCAGCCCTGAGGGTATGTGCGCACGTTGCTTTTTACCTGCTTTTTACCTGCTTTTTACCTGCTTTTTTGCTGCTTTTTCTTCTGCGCTGTTTAATGCCAAAATGGATGTGTTCTTCTATTCAAGCAAAGTCTATGGGAATTTGGGTTTCTTGTTCACACTATGTTGTTCAAAATGCTGCCTTTTTGTGGCCGAACTTTGGTCAAAAACTCAGCTTTGCAGTGCAAAACCCAAATGGCAAAAACAATTGACATGTTGCTTCTTTGAAAAGCTGAGTTTTTGACCAAAGTTCTGCCACAAAAAGGCAGCATTTTGAACAACATAGTGTGAACAAGAAACCCAAATTCCCATAGACTTTGCTTGAATAGAAGAACACATCCATTTTGGCATTAAACAGCGCAGAAGAAAAAGCAGCAAAAAAGCAGGTAAAAAGCAACGTGCGCACATACCCTTAGAGTCCCTTGTCCAATTACTTTTGGTCCCTTTAAAAAGAGGAGGCTATGCATTACAGAGCTATGATTCCTAAACCCTTTCTCCGATTTGGATGTGAAAACTCTCATATTGCAGCTGGGAGTGTGCACTTTCAGCCCATATTATATATATAATTGTATTTCTGAACATGTTTTTGTAAACAGCTAAAATAACAAAACTTGTGTCACTGTCCAAATATTTCTGGACCTAACTGTATCTGGTGACTCTACGGCATATTCACATGCAGCAGTTTTTCCTCAATTTTCTGCAACGTAAAGGCTATGAACATCACACAATTTTTGTTGTGGCTCATTTGCTATCTAAATGTAAAGTTAAGTAACATTGTAATCAGTCTGCATTAGAAATTCTCTACTATTTTGCTGCCAGAGAGTCCGTTACATCTGTATCTAGCTGAGCGCTCTGCAAAAAATGTTAAAAATACTGGTTGTGACACCTCTTTCCTTCTCTCACTGATAAGGCTGGTTTCAAACGTAGATGAATCAGGTACGTGACATCCGTTTTTAACACGGATGCCACACGTACCCATGTTATTCTATGCTGTAACTCACATGTCCTTGTTTTCACGGAGACGTGTCCGTTTTTTCTCCGGCAGCACAGGTGTCACACGGATCGCACACTGATGTGATCCGTGAGACATCAGTGTGACTTATACCGAAGATTTTCTATATTTACCTGTATCCAGCGGTGTATTGTCCGGCTCTGCTGCCTCCCGCTCCTGACCCCCGCTCATTATATTCATTGATTATTCACTACTCTGAGGAGCTGGAAGCCGGAGCATCACTGGGGACCTCAGTGCCGGGGACAGCACCGCTGGGGACAGGCGTGTATCCAGCAGTGTGAGTGTGTGTGTGTGGTGAGAACCTGAAAGCCGAATCATCGCGGGGTCAGCATTGGGGACTCATCACAGTTCCCAATGAACTCTGAGGAACCCATGAAGCTGCGTCGCGGGGGTGTCATCAGAATGTCATTAGAATTCATTGGGAACTCCAATGACCTCCTGGACATCACTACACACATACACTGCTTGCTGTATACTCACTTGTCCCCTCGGTGATGTCCTTGGCGGTGCTGTACCCAGCGCTGTCCCCTCGATGCTCCGGCTTACAGGTCTTGAGTGCGTTGAATAATCAATGAATATAATGAGCGGCGAGCGGGAGGCAGCAGAGCCGAAGAAAACAGCACTGGATACAGGTAAATCTAAAATATCTTTATTTCACAGACACGTGTTTATGCCGGTACCTGTCGCACATTTGCAAACAGAGATGTCACACGTATGGCCATATCCACGCGTGTCGTTTGTACCTGATTAAACACGGATGTCTGAAACCGGCCTAAGAAATAGCAGGAGAGGTGTTTTTGTTTTTTTTTTTTTTACAGATATTCACAATGTGGATGAGGGGGAAAAGCGGCTACAGTCTCAGGGAGGGCAGAGAAAAAAGGCGATGGAAAAGGAGGAAAGCACATGAAAAGACAATATGGGCAAGATAGACGATGTCTTGATTTATGAGCAACTGAAGACAGCAGAACCCTGAATACACACAGAGCTCACATCCAGCCTATATTACTGCGAGAGACACACAGAGCTCACATCCAGCCTATATTACTGGGAGAGACACACAGAGCTCACATCCAGCCTATATTACTGGGAGAGACACACAGAGCTCACATCCAGCCTATATTACTGGGAGAGACACACAGAGCTCACATCCAGCCTATATTACTGGGAGAGACACACGGAGCTCACATCCAGCCTATATTACTGGAGAGACACACAGAGCTCACATCCAGCCTATATTACTGGGAGAGACACACAGAGCTCACATCCAGCCTATATTACTGGGAGAGACACACAGAGCTCACATCCAGCCTATATTACTGGAGAGACACACAGAGCTCACATCCAGCCTATATTACTGGGAGGGACAGACAGAGCTCACATCCAGCCTATATGACTGGGAGAGACATGCAGAGCTCACATCCAGCCTATATTACTGGAGAGACACACAGAGCTCACATCCAGCCTATATTACTGCGAGAGACACACAGAGCTCACATCCAGCCTATATTACTGGGAGAGACACACAGAGCTCACATCCAGCCTATATTACTGGAGAGACACACAGAGCTCACATCCAGCCTATATTACTGGAGAGACACACACAGACCTCACATCCAGCCTATATTACTGGAGAGACACACAGAGCTCACATCCAGCCTATATTACTGGAGAGACACACAGAGCTCACATCCAGCCTATATTACAGGGAGGGACACACAGACCTTACATCCGGCCTATATTACTGGGAGAGACACACAGAGCTCACATCCAGCCTATATTACTGGGAGAGACACACAGAGCTCACATCCAGCCTATATATTACTGGGAGAGACATACAGATCTCACATCCAGTCTATATTACTGGGAGAGACACACAGACCTCACATCCAGCCTATATTACTGGGAGAGACACACAGACCTCACATCCAGCCTATATTACTGGAGAGACACACAGAGCTCACATCCAGCCTATATTACTGGGAGAGACACACAGACCTCACATCCAGCCTATATATTACTGGGAGAGACACACAGACCTCACATCCAGCCTATATTACTGGGAGAGACACACAGAGCTCACATCCAGCCTATATTACTGGGAGAGACACACAGACCTCACATCCAGCCTATATTACAGGGAGGGACACACAGACCTTACATCCAGCCTATATTACTGGGAGACACACACAGATCTCACATCCAGCCTATATTACTGGGAGAGACACACAGAGCTCACATCCAGTCTATATTACTGGGAGAGACACACAGAGCTCCCATCCAGCCTATATTATTGGGAGAGACACACAGAGCTCACATCCAGCCTATATTACTGGGAGAGACACACAGAGCTCACATCCAGTCTATATTACTGGTAGAGACACACAGAGCTCACATCCAGCCTATATTACTGGGAGAGACACACAGAGCTCACATCCAGCCTATATTACTGGGAGAGACACACAGACCTCACATCCAGCCTATATTATTGGGAGAGACACACAGAGCTCACATCCAGCCTATAGTACTGGGAGAGACACACAGAGCTCACATCCAGCCTATATTACTGGAGAGACACACAGAGCTCACATCCAGCCTATATTACTGCGAGAGACACACAGACCTCACATCCAGCCTATATTACAGGGAGGGACACACAGAGCTCACATCCAGCCTATATTACTGCGAGAGACACACAGACCTCACATCCAGCCTATATTACAGGGAGGGACACACAGACCTTACATCCGGCCTATATTACTGGAGAGACACACAGAGCTCACATCCAGCCTATATTACTGGGAGAGGCACACAGACCTCACATCCAGCCTATATTACTGGAGAGACACACACAGACCTCACATCCAGCCTATATTACTGGGACACACAGAGCTCACATCCAGCCTATATTACAGGGAGGGACACTCCTACAAGAGATAAGCTGAAGTTGGTCAGGTTGTAAACTATATATAAAGGAGGCTGAAGATTAAAGCCTGAAACTGCAGCTTTATGAGCTAAAAGCAACCATTAGTTTTAAGTCTTTTTTCAATGTTACATATGTCTGTCTGTGCAGCATAGCCATGGATTTCTTCAAGCCTCATTCAGATGAAAACAGCAATAACAGAAGTGTCTGCAATAAATCGGTAGTGTGTGAAAATTATCTTAGGATTCCTTGTTGGGGGCGATGACTGAATTGGGGTTCCCTGACCTACAAAATAAAATTTTGGAAACCACCGATTTAGGGTGAGGAATATCTTTCAGTCCAGTGTCTGGTTTGGGCTCAGAAATAAAGCAGGAACTTCAGGTTGTCAGATATAACACATAGAAGAAATACATTTTATTACATAAATGGAAATCAGACGTCAGTCATACACAGTGTGCATCTGAATAGGTTTATGTGGTTCATGGCCGCGACTCTTCGGCCTCTTATGTGGCCGCGGCTTCTCCCTCCTCAAACTTAATAAGAATCCGTGACTCAATCAAGCAATTAAATTGTAGTGTAGCGCATTAATGCAGTCATGGTAGGGATCTTGGGGCTCTCGGGGTGCACTTACTTTTTCAAAAATAGGAAAAAAATGGTAGCTCAATCAGAGAATAGGGGGGTCTGTTTATGTGGATGAGGACCACCCACTGACGTGTTAGAGCACTTCAAGAGCGCAGTCACATGACACATATATGCTATAAGGATCGACCTGCGGGGGGGGGGTGACCCCCTCTATGCAGCGAGCACTGGTTCTGTTGCATGGCCGACTCTGTACAGTAACATTGTTGCAGCCATCCGTTTTGACCCACCAAGCAGCGCAACTATGGGCTATCGATGGCCCGAAGACACACATTACTGCCTATTAGGGCAAGCTCTATAAAGGGGACTAATTTAAAATGTAAAAAAAAATAAAATAAAAATTATAAAAACGTATAAAAAAAATCTCAAAAATATAAAAGATGAAAATCACATTTTTCCCACAGAACGTAAAATGCAAAAATTTGGTGTTGCCAATTGCCTAATATAATAGATTAAAAAAATATCTATGCCATAAAGGGGACTGCAGAATTGGGGAAAAATTAAAATGCCAGAATTGGCATTTTTTGATCACCCCGATGTACAAACAAATACAATAATAACTGACTAAAACATAGTTATACCCCCAAAATGGTATCACAGATTTATTTATTTTTTTTGTTAATGAAGCAATAACTAGTGATGAGTGACCACTACCATGCTCGGGTGCTCTGTACTCGTAACTAGTGATGAGCGGGCACTACCATGCTCAGGTGCTCTGTACTCGTAACTAGTGATGAGCGGGCACTACCATGCTCAGGTGCTCTGTACTCGTAACTAGTGATGATCGGGCACTACCATGCTCAGGTGCTCTGTACTCGTAACTAGTGATGAGCGGGCACTACCATGCTCGGGTGCTCTGTACTCGTAACTAGTGATGAGCGGGCACTACCATGCTCGGGTGCTCTGTACTCGTAACTAGTGATGAGCGGGCACTACCATGCTCAGGTGCTCTGTACTCGTAACTAGTGATGAGCGGGCACTACCATGCTCAGGTGCTCTGTACTCGTAACTAGTGATGAGCGGGCACTACCATGCTCTGGTGCTCTGTACTTGTAACTAGTGATGGGCGGGCACTACCATGCTCAGGTACTCTGTACTCGTAACTAGTGATGAGTGAGCACTACCATGCTCGGGTGCTCTGTACTCGTAACTAGTGATGAGCGGGCACTACCCTGCTCAGGTGCTCAGTACTCGTAACTAGTGATGAGCAGGCACTACCATGCTCAGGTGCTCTGTACTCGTAACTAGTGATGAGCGGGCACTACCATGCTCGGGTGCTCTGTACTCGTAACTAGTGATGAGCGGACACTACCATGCTCGGGTGCTCTGTACTCGTAACTAGTGATGAGCGGGCACTACCATGCTCAGGTGCTCAGTACTCGTAACTAGTGATGAGGGGGCACTACCATGCTCGGGTGCTCAGTACTCGTAACTAGTGATGAGCGGGCACTACCATGCTCGGGTGCTCTGTACTCGTAACTAGTGATGAGCGGGCACTACCATGCTCGGGTGCTCTGTACTGGTAACTAGTGATGAGCGGACACTACCATGCTCGGGTGCTCTGTACTCGTAACTAGTGATGAGCGGGCACTACCATGCTCGGGTGCTCTGTACTCGTAACTAGTGATGAGCGGGCACTACCATGCTCGGGTGCTCTGTACTCGTAACTAGTGATGAGCGGGCACTACCATGCTCAGGTGCTCTGTACTCGTAACTAGTGATGAGCGGACACTACCATGCTCGGGTGCTCTGTACTCGTAACTACCGTAGTGATGAGCGGGCACTACCATGCTCGGGTGCTCTGTACTGGTAACTAGTGATGAGCGGACACTACCATGCTCGGGTGCTCTGTACTCGTAACTAGTGATGAGTGGGCACTACCATGCTTGGTACTTGTAACCAGCAGTTGAACAGTCGGATAGGTGTGAATTGAGTACCCATGTATAATGGAAGGTAATGAGGAATTCAAGCATTTTTTCCAGAAATCTTCATTACGAGTACCGAGCACCCGAGCATGGTAGTGCGCGCTCAGCACTAAAAAGCACAAATAACTGAAAAAAAATTCTCGATGTGGCTACGTCGATAGAAAAGTAATAATAAAAAAAAAAATATTGTTTGTGGGGGGAAAAAAAAGGAAAAAAGTGCAAAAAAATTAACTAAAAAATAAGGGGTTGATTAAAAAAATAAATGTAAAGTGGCTCCTTATTTCAGCAGAAATCCGTCCTTCAGGGGGTCATCGCTCTCCAGAGTGAAGCTGGCCGCGCCGGTGTAGTGAGCCTGACCGGACACCTCCACGATCACCGCCTTGTGGTCACCGCAGACCGTCTCCTGGAGAAGAGAGAAGGAAATCAGCAGCGGGCGACGCATGGAAGTAACCGTCTGCCGCGTGCTAATGCAAGATGGCACAGAGACGCTTCTTAACGCACCTTTACGGCTTTGCCAGTGAATAGGGCATCTGTGGCCCCGCTCCTGAAGGTCCGGGTCTGCTCCAGATGGATCAGGCCTTTGTGGTATTGTAGAGCGATGCGAGCGGTGACCCCAGAACCTGTGGGACTGCGATCAACCTGGTAATGTAGAAATGAAAGGGAAAAAAAAAATTAAAAAAAATCACAATTCGCTCACTTATTCAACGAGTCGTAGTATTTAGACAATTCCTTAAAGCGCCCTAAAAGGACCAGATCTTCATAGATATTAATGGGTTAATCCCATGTTAGGTGATCAGGAGCGCAGTGCTCCTCTGTCTCCAGGCCTCTGGATTGCCGGGGAGCGGTGCGCTCCTGATGATGACAATTCATACCAGTAGCACGGGTGCATCGCTGCTCCAAACTGTACTCTTACCAATGTGGAAAATAAAGGCAACTTTGCCCCCCTGTAGCATCAGAGGATACAGCCGGCTTCACAGCTGTGTCTATACGCCAAGCCTCCTATAATAGCTATGCTACACTGTCCGCAGAAAGAGTTAACAGAACCAGCCAGTGAGCTCATTCTAAGGCCTCCTTCACACGTCCGTGAAAATCACGCACATTTTTCAAGGACGTGTCAAAAGTGCGTATTGCCCTTCGTGTGCCGTGTTTATGGCACTACGTGTGTTCTCCGTGTGCTATCCGTGATAACACGGAGAACGGGAACTTTCTGCTCACCTGTCCCTGGCGTTGCTGATCTTTGGTCCTGCCGACTCCCCGCTGCTGCTGCTTCCGGCCCGCAGTGGAGTGAATATGCAATGAACATAATGAGCGGGGATCGGAAGTGACAGCAGCGGCAGAGACAGCAGGGCTGGAGAAGGCGAGTATAGAAATTTTTTTTTTTTTCACAGACGTGTGTTTTCTCCGGTGCGTATCACACAGATCACATCCGTGCGTTCCGTGTGATACCCGTGAAAGCGGAGAAAAACAGACATGTGTACGTGTGAAGCACATGGGCACACGTATGCTCCACATGTAGACACGGTCCAAGGCAAAACTCGCACGTGAGCGCAGACCCATTGATTTTAATGGGTCTACGTGTGCCCGTGTCTGTGGCACGTGAGGAAACGGACCAAACACGTACCGGAGACACGGACGTGTGAAGGGGGCCTGATACACAGTCTATGACTCTGATCGTCCTTTTTCTGAGCTCCTCTCAGCAGATTTATGAGGCCATGAAAATTGGGCTGAACTTTGGTGAGACAAATCAGCTGAGAAGAACCAGATATACTCACAATCCGCTCGAGGACTGATTCTCATTCTGCAGCCAGCAACCGACCGTGCATTACAGAGGCTACAGAAGAAGAGCGGTGCAACCAAACAGCAAAACTACACTTCTATCGGTTGTTTCTTGGCATCGGCCAGAGAGAGGAGAGTGCAGGAGCGGGGGGCCCAGAGTGCCTGTACGGAGAGCAGACACTGCGGCCCTGATGACCACCACTGGCGATGATTCTCTCCTATACAAAGGTGTTCAGAGAAGACGCAGCAGTGTCGGTGCTGTGCAGACCCTCTCACTGTGACTGCGCGCACTATGAAGACTCTGCTCCCCCCGCACTCAGAGATGGGAGATCTATGCACATTTATCCCCCATTATTTCTACGGAGAAATAGGGTAATAGAGTTGGTGTTAATCCAGTCCAGAGGGCACATCAGTAATCTGTGGACACCGGACGGGAGCTCTGACAGCCACCTCCTGACGGCGTCCGTGGCTCTTCTTTTGATTAACCATCCTAGCCCAACGTAACGGCAGGCCGGCTAATAAAAAGAAGAGCCGCGGATGCTGTCAGTTAGCAGATGGCTCTCAGAGCTCTGACAGGAGGAGCTGCCGGGAGCGGAGGTCCGAGGTGCGTACATGAGGCGTGGAGCGGTGATTGCAGCGTGACATCATAAGTACAATACAAGCCTGCAGATCACCGATCACCACGTTCAGAGAAATCACACGCTGCTGTGCTTTAACACACTGACACAGCTCTGCTATATCACTGCAAACTGATATAGCAGAGCTGTGTACTGAATGGACACATATGAGGCTCTCCTATATGGGCACAGTTATGGGGCACTATATGGGCACAGTTATGGAGTACTATATGGGATGCATTACACTGTGCTTGCTGTCCTCAGTGACACTTTCCCTAGTTCAGTATCACTTTGCAGTCACCAACAAAATGGCTCTGCACTGTGATCCTAAACTTCCTCCTCCCTTATCTTTTGCAAACGCCCAGAAGGGGAGGGAAGGAGTGATGTCACACATGACAGCAGATTCCACCCACTTTTACTGCAGTTGTAAAGCAGACTAGTTGTACAGTAGGTTTCAGGCCAAATTTCAGTAGCTGTGTCATAGTGGATTATGGGGACCGGTCCCAGTGCAGGAATAGATCTAGTCTCATATTTATCTGAAAATTACATAAAGTGCCATTCCCTGATTTATCAGCCGGTGTACAGATCACGGCGGGGTCTGCTGACGGAGTGCAGAGATATGGCTACAAGAGGTCCTTGTGGACGTCATTATCAGATTATTCCTCTAAGACAATGGAGAGAATATAACCGGCTGGATATTACTACTGAGAATACACAAATCACTATTACATTACAGTGGATGGGATTGTAAAAAAATGAAATAAATGGCCTAAAGTGGCAAAAGTGAGCGGTGCTGGATCATTAACGGTGATGTGATGTAATACCACATATGACCAGTGGACAGAGGGGTGGCACTGTTTTAGAAGCCATGTTTCACTTGATGGTGGCCAATACTGGTTTCTGACATATTAGGCCTGGGGACGTGGAGCTGCTACTTGTGAATGTACGGCAATAGCCGACAATGGCCCCTACCTGGGAATCTGCAAACACACAGATATTGGCAGTGGGCTCCTCACTGTACGCATCCTTCCCATCAGTTAGTATGGTGCCATATAAGAACGCCAGGTCCTCGCTGTCAGGATGGCCGATTTTAACCTGCAAAACAAGTGTAATGCCAGGTAATGACGTGGCTGGTAAGAGACATAACTGGTCATACTGGTAGGAAATGTAAAGGTTACTGGTAATATTAATTGGAAAGTGAAGCATTAGTCGGATTAGTTTGTTCCCAGCACAATAACGACCGGTCAGGTCCAGCAGACAGGAGGCAGCCGCTCCAGTAGGAGGATGTTTACGCTACCTGCGCCTTTACAGCTTCCGATACCGCGGCTGCAGCATCTACAAGGTCTCTCGTCCTCGAAGAACAAACATCCAATCCGAAGCGCTCTGCACTAACGAAGGCATAAAAGGCGCCACCGTATGCAATGTCCACTATGACCTGGCCATAGCCCGGCACGTCAACCGTGACATCTGGATACAGAAAACACCAAGAGACCACAGTCAGGTCAGATTCAGAAAACCGAACACAAAGCGCTACCATAAGGCTAACCGCGGGTGTCCTGAGATAAAACCTATATGTGTTCCGGTGAGGAGACCAATGGCCGCTACAGACATCATGGTCTGCGCTCCGATCGTTTCTTAGACGTCTGAATTTGTTCTTATAGGTCACAAGTATCATGATTCCCATCTCAGTAGTTACCAAGGGCTGTGTGCTATGGAAATCCTTAGTCCGGTAAAAGGTGCATGTTGTCCCCTGACTTCCCCGGTTGAACTACAAATGCCTTTTATAAAATCTCCCGCCCTGTTTGGAAATCATTGGGTCCGCTTCGATGCGTGTCCTTGGTTGCGACTTCTATCCCTCCTTTCGGCACTGAACGTTGTCCTCCTTTGATGATGGACGTGGATGTCTCCATCAGTGACTTCCACGTAGCCAGGCAAAATATTGAGAACTTGATGGTCCGCGAAAGGGCACCTATTTTCAGCTCTTCCCGCAATAGGGCAGAGTGAAGTGTGCCTGCGCAAGCCGGCAAGGTCTCTGCGCGGGCATTAGATTTTGCCCGGCTACGTGGACGGTGCCACAGGCATCATCCTTGTCAATCATCAAAGGAGGACAGTGATCAGCGCTAAAAGGAGGGCGAGGAGACGACAAAGAGGACTCCCATCGGACTGGACCCAAGGATTCACATACAGGATGGGAGATATAAAGATATTTGTAGGGTCTATGGGGGAGTCAGGGGACAACATGCACCTTTATACAATGCAGCGAAGGCGTGCACTAAGAAGCTAGTTTTGGCTTAGAACTCAAAAATCTGGTGACCGGTTCCCTTTAAGATCCATAGTATTATTTCACACTCTCCTGTGGAGTCCACGAGGTTATGGTCTCATCAACCAGGTGGAGTAAGATGACGAGATTATGGAAGTTCTACTTCAAAGTTTTGTATCTTTCCTGGTACAAAATACAAGTTGCACCAAGGACATGTAGGTCTCTACATGGAGCATCTATAGGATTTTAAAGAGGGAGATGGAGGAATATGTATCTCATTGCTTCTTGAAGAATGAAGAACAGAGCAAGTTCCAGGAGCCCATCAGCCGGCAGGACGCTCGGATGAAGGTCTCTAGATCACAAAGTCATGCAGGATTTAGGATTACATTCTTCTTTATTTGAAAAATGTAAAATACATCCAAATGACTCATGCAGTCAGGCACGCTAGAAGGTCAACAGGGGGATCATTTTCATGTGGTGTCCTCTGGCCCCCAAATCCTCTCCCAGGCGTCTGCAACAGCCACAGGTGACAGAGCACAAGGTTGGCCACTTCTTTCGGTCATCCTGTATTGCTCCATTTCTGCACCAAACCACGTAAATACTTTATGGTGGAATGGGGACGTCCTACACAACAGTGGTGTGTATCTGTGAATGATCCTGTGCACATCGGCCTCCGTTGTCACAATGGGCCACGTTGGTCAGACAACGCTGCCACCTGTCAGGAAGCAGATGATGGCCGCAGTCACGTCTCACACAGCTCTTCAGTTCTGATGAATGAGGCCGGACGAGCATTATCCTGTGCAGGTTAATGTTCCTGGCCGACCACATATAACGACCGGGCAGTGCAGCAGCAGTTCAGGGTGCGATTAAGAACTACCGTATTTTTCGCTTTATAAGACGCACTTTTCCTCCCCAAATTTTGGGAGGAAAATGGGGGGTGCGTCTTATCAAGCGGTAGCGGGGGGGGGGGTAATCCTGTCTGAGGCGATCGGGCGGCCGGGTGCCTGTGGCTGCATGCAAGCGGCCGGGTACCTGTACTTGCGTGCAGCGGCAGCCGGGTACCCGTGGCTGTGTGCGGGCGGCAGCGGGTGCTGTGTGGGGTCGGCAGCCGGGTACCTGTGCTTGCATGCGGTGGCAGACGGGTACCCATGGCTGTGTGCGGGCGGCAGCCGGGTGCTGTGTGCAAGAGGCAGTCGGGTGCCCGTGCGGGCGGCAGCCGGCTGCCGCCCTCACACAGGTACCCGGCTGCCGCCCTCACACAGTCACTCAGCTGTCGCCCGCACACAGCCATGGGTACCCGGCTGCCACCGCACGCAAGCACAGGTACCCGGCGGCTTGTACGCAGGGTGGGCGGGCAGCCTGCTGGCTGCCACTCTGTGCATGCGAGGCGGGCGGCTGTGCAGCTTACCAGTTGTCCGCGGTCCCACTTTCAAATGATGGCGCCGGTGGAGCTCTTGGATGAGAGCTCCATCTGCGCATGCGTCGCTCCGGGCGCCATTACTTGAATCGGGACCGCGGACACACTCCACCACTGAGCCGTCGCCGCCGCTCCCACCACTGAGCCGTCGCCGCCGCTGCCACCACTGAACCGGGACCGCGGACACACTCCACCACTGAGCAGTCCCTGCCGCTGCCACCACTGAGCAGTTGTCGCCACTCCCACCACTGAGCCGTCGCCGCCGCTGCCACCACTGAACCGGGACCGCGGACACACTCCACCACTGAGCAGTCCCTGCCACCACTGAGCAGTCGCCGCCGCCGCTGCCACCACTGAACCGGGACCGCGGACACACTCCACCACTGAGCAGTCCCTGCCACCACTGAGCAGTCGCCGCCGCCGCTGCCACCACTGAACCGGGACCGCGGACACACTCCACCACTGAGCAGTCCCTGCCACCACTGAGCAGTCGCCGCCGCCACCACTGAACCGGGACTGCGGACACTCACTGCACCGGCCTGCTGAACGGCTCACCCGCCACGGCTGCTGCCGCCACCACGGACCCCACGGATCCTGCCACCGCGGACGCCACCGCGCCTGCAACCATGGACGCCACGGCACCTGCAACCACGGACCCCGCTGCCACTGACCTGCCGCGCCTGCCAGCACAACCTGTGCCTGCTGTGACCCCGCTTCACCACCACTGCTGCCCCCCTCCGGTAAGAGAACACTGGAGTATAAGACGGACCCCATTTTTCTTTTTTTTATGTCTAATTTTGGGGTGCGTCTTATATTCCGGTGCGTCTTATAAAGCGAAAAATACGGTATATGGCACTGTGCGCACTAGACGTTTTTGCTGCGTTTTTTTTGCGGCGGTTTTTACCATGTATTTGTGGAGAAACCGCTGTGACATTACTTCCCCAGCAATGTCTATGGGTTTTCAGAAATGCTGTTCGCACACAGCGTTTTTTTGTAGCTGCGTTTTTGTGGTGACCACAAAAACGCAGCATGTCAATTATTTCTGCATTTTTCACTGTGTTTTTCACTCATTGAATGCAGTGCACAAAAACGCAGCCAAAAACGCGGTAAAAACCCACAAAAAACGCACCCGCGGTAACAACGCGGGTGCGTTTTTTGTGCGTTTTGCGTACAAAAATGCACAAAAAAATGCAGTGTGAAAAAAAACGCAGAGTGCACACATAGCCTATGGCAGTGTGACCTCCTCTCCTGCAGAAAAGGGGGAGACCTCACCAAAGCACGAGCAAATCCTCAGATTATCAGCCGCCTGCCGTCCATTGTATCACAGGCAGTCATAGGGCACAGGGGGGCACTATATATGGAGGTCACACATTACCTGGGCACATGGTGGCATTATATGTGGGGGGGGTCACACATTACCTGGGCACATGGTGGCATTATATGTGGGGGGGGTCACACATTACCTGGGCACAGGGGGGCGCTATATGTGGAGGTCACACATTACCTGGGCACAGGGTGGCGCTGTATGTGGAGGTCACACATTACCTGGGCACAGAGTGGCGCTATATTTGGGAGTCACACATTACCTGGGCACAGGGGGGCACTATATGTGGAGGTCACACATTACCTGGGCACAGGGTGGCGCTATATGTGGAGGTCACACATTACCTGGGCACAGGGTGGCGCTATATGTGGGGGGTCACACGTTACCTGGGCAGAGGGTGGCGCTGTATTTGGGGGTCACACATTACCTGGGCACAGGGTGGCGCTATATGTGGAGGTCACACATTACCTGGGCACAGGGGGGCGCTATATGTGGAGGTCACACATTACTTGGGCACAGGGTGGCACTATATGTGGAGGTCACACATTACCTGGGCACAGGGGGGCACTATATGTGGAGGTCACACATTACCTGGGCACAGGGGGGCGCTATATGTGGAGGTCACACATTACCTGGGCACAGGGGGGCGCTATATGTGGAGGTCACACATCACCTGGGCACAGGGGGGCGCTATATGTGGAGGTCACACATTACCTGGGCACAGGGTGGCGCTATATGTGGAGGTCACACATTACCTGGGCACAGGGGGGCGCTATATGTGGAGGTCACACATTACCTGGGCACAGGGGGGCGCTATATGTGGAGGTCACACATTACCTGGGCACAGGGGGGCGCTATATGTGGAGGTCACATTTCCTGGGCACAGGGGGGCGCTATATGTGGAGGTCACACATTACCTGGGCACAGGGGGGCACTATGTGGGGGTCACACATTACCTGGGCACAGGGTGGTGCTATATGTGGAGGTCACACATTACCTGGGCACAGGGTGGCGCTATATGTGGAGGTCACACATTATTACCTGGGCACAGAGTGGCGCTATATTTGGGAGTCACACATTACCTGGGCAGAGGGTGGCGCTATATTTGGGGGTCACACATTACCTGGGCACAGGGTGGCGCTATATTTGGGGGTCACACATTACCTGGGCACAGGGTGGCGCTATATGTGGGGGTCACACATTACCTGGGCACAGGGTGGTGCTATATGTGGAGGTCACACATTACCTAGGCACAGGGGGGCGCTATATGTGGGGGTCACACATTACCTGGGCACAGGGTGGTGCTATATGTGGGGGTCACACATTACCTGGGCACAGGGTGGCGCTATATGTGGGGGTCACACATTACCTGGGCACAGGGTGGCGCTATATTTGGGGGTCACATTACCTGGGCACAGGGTGGCGCTATATTTGGGGGTCACATTACCTGGGCACAGGGTGGCACTATATGTGGGGGTCACACTACCTAGGCACAGGGGGGTGCTATATGTGGGGGTCACACATTACCTGGGCACAGGGTGGCACTATATGTGGGGGTCACACATTACCTGGGCACAGGGTGGCGCTATATTTGGGGGTCACACATTACCTGGGCACAGGGTGGCACTATATTTGGGGGTCACACATTACCTGGGCACAGGGTGGCGCTATATTTGGGGGTCACATTACCTGGGCACAGGGTGGCACTATATGTGGGGGTCACACTACCTAGGCACAGGGGGGTGCTATATGTGGGGGTCACACATTACCTGTGCACAGGGTGGCACTATATGTGGGGGTCACACATTACCTGGGCACAGGGTGGCGCTATATTTGGGGGTCACACATTACCTGGGCACAGGGTGGCGCTATATTTGGGGGTCACACATTACCTGGGCACAGGGTGGCACTATATGTGAGGGTCACACATTACCTGGGCACAGGGTGGTGCTATATGTGGAGGTCACACATTACCTAGGCACAGGGGGGCGCTATATTTTTGGGTCACACATTACCTGGGCACAGGGTGGCGCTGTATTTGGGGGTCACACATTACCTGGGCACAGGGTGGCGCTGTATTTGGGGGTCACACATTATTACCTGTGCACAGGGTGGCGCTGTATTTGGGGGTCGCACATTATTACCTGGGCACAGGGTGGCGCTGTATTTGGGGGTCACACATTATTACCTGGGCACAGGGTGGCACTATATGTGGGGGTCACACATTACCTGGGCACAGGGTGGCGCTATATTTGGGGGTCACACATTACCTGGGCACAGGGTGGCACTATATGTGAGGGTCACACATTACCTGGGCACAGGGTGGTGCTATATGTGGAGGTCACACATTACCTAGGCACAGGGGGGCGCTACATGTGGGGGTCACACATTACCTGGGCACAGGGTGGCGCTGTATTTGGGGGTCACACATTACCTGGGCACAGGGTGGTGCTATATGTGGGGGTCACACATTACCTGGGCACAGGGTGGCGCTATATGTGGGGGTCACACATTACCTGGGCACAGGGTGGCGCTATATTTGGGGGTCACATTACCTGGGCACAGGGTGGCACTATATGTGGGGGTCACACTACCTAGGCACAGGGGGGTGCTATATGTGGGGGTCACACATTACCTGTGCACAGGGTGGCGCTATATTTGGGGGTCACACATTACCTGGGCACAGGGTGGCACTATATGTGAGGGTCACACATTACCTGGGCACAGGGTGGTGCTATATGTGGAGGTCACACATTACCTAGGCACAGGGGGGCGCTATATTTTTGGGTCACACATTACCTGGGCACAGGGTGGCGCTGTATTTGGGGGTCACACATTACCTGGGCACAGGGTGGCGCTGTATTTGGGGGTCACACATTACCTGGGCACAGGGTGGCGCTGTATTTGGGGGTCGCACATTATTACCTGGGCACAGGGTGGCGCTGTATTTGGGGGTCACACATTACCTGGGCACAGGGTGGCACTATATGTGGGGGTCACACATTACCTGGGTACAGGGTGGTGCTATATGTGGGGGTCACACATTACCTGGGCACAGGGTGGTGCTATATGTGGAGGTCACACATTACCTAGGCACAGGGGGGCGCTATATTTTTGGGTCACACATTACCTGGGCACAGGGTGGCGCTGTATTTGGGGGTCACACATTACCTGGGCACAGGGTGGCGCTGTATTTGGGGGTCACACATTATTACCTGTGCACAGGGTGGCGCTGTATTTGGGGGTCACACATTACCTGGGCACAGGGTGGCACTATATGTGGGGGTCACACATTACCTGGGTACAGGGTGGCAATATATTTGGGGGTCACACATTACCTGGGTACAGGGTGGCAATATATTTGGGGGTCACACATTACCTGGGCACAGGGGGGCGCTACATGTGGGGGTCGCACATTATTACCTGTGCACAGGGTGGCGCTATATTTGGGGGGGTGTCACACATTACCTGGGTACAGGGGGGCACTATATTTGGGGGTCACATTACCTGGGCACAGGGTGGCACTATATGTGGGGGTCACACTACCTAGGCACAGGGGGGTGCTATATGTGGGGGTCACACATTACCTGTGCACAGGGTGGCGCTATATTTGGGGGTCACACATTACCTGGGCACAGGGTGGCACTATATGTGAGGGTCACACATTACCTGGGCACAGGGTGGTGCTATATGTGGAGGTCACACATTACCTAGGCACAGGGGGGCGCTATATTTTTGGGTCACACATTACCTGGGCACAGGGTGGCGCTGTATTTGGGGGTCACACATTACCTGGGCACAGGGTGGCGCTGTATTTGGGGGTCACACATTACCTGGGCACAGGGTGGCGCTGTATTTGGGGGTCGCACATTATTACCTGGGCACAGGGTGGCGCTGTATTTGGGGGTCACACATTACCTGGGCACAGGGTGGCACTATATGTGGGGGTCACACATTACCTGGGTACAGGGTGGTGCTATATGTGGGGGTCACACATTACCTGGGCACAGGGTGGTGCTATATGTGGAGGTCACACATTACCTAGGCACAGGGGGGCGCTATATTTTTGGGTCACACATTACCTGGGCACAGGGTGGCGCTGTATTTGGGGGTCACACATTACCTGGGCACAGGGTGGCGCTGTATTTGGGGGTCACACATTATTACCTGTGCACAGGGTGGCGCTGTATTTGGGGGTCACACATTACCTGGGCACAGGGTGGCACTATATGTGGGGGTCACACATTACCTGGGTACAGGGTGGCAATATATTTGGGGGTCACACATTACCTGGGTACAGGGTGGCAATATATTTGGGGGTCACACATTACCTGGGCACAGGGGGGCGCTACATGTGGGGGTCGCACATTATTACCTGTGCACAGGGTGGCGCTATATTTGGGGGGGTGTCACACATTACCTGGGTACAGGGGGGCACTATATGTGTGGGGGGGGTTGGTCACACATTACCTGGCCACTAGTTGGCGCTGTATTTGGGGGTCGCACATTATTACCTGTGCACAGGGTGAAGGCCGGCACACTGTGGAATCGCACCCGTCCGCTGCGGCCGGCGCTGTAGGACACATATGCCGGCACCAGGCCGCAGGGGCAGTGGATGGTGACCGGGGTCTCCGGACTCTGCGGATCCACCAGCCCGTAGTCTAGAGCGAAGCGGCCCAGGGCGATGACTGCGTGCCCGCACATGGTGCTGTACCCGGCGTTGTGCATGAACAGCGCCCCCAGCTGCGCCTGCGGCTCCTCGCTGGGCACCAGCAGCGCCCCGTACATGTCCCGGTGCCCGCGGGGCTCCAGCAGCAGCGCCCTGCGCACCCAGTCCATGTTCTCCCGCACCCAGCGCCTCTTCTCCAGCAGCGTGCTCCCGCTGGGCACCGGCGCCCCGCTCAGCACTATCCGCACGGGCTCGCCGCCGGTGTGCATGTCCACCACCGACAGCACCGGGCCGTCATTGGGAGGCAAGCGAAACTTCAGAGCCGACATGACCGGAGAGGTGGAGTGTGGGCAAATTACACTACAGCTGCCCACAACAAAGATGGCGGTGAAGCGTTTACGTCTCTCACAGTTCGACGTAAGGAGTGACGTCAGCACATCCGCAGAGCCAGACCCGGAAGTGGTGGTTATGTCTGCAGGCTGGAGCTCGCTGACCCTGGCTCCTGATGGGTAAGTCGTGGGCACTGCGGGTGTCAGGGGGTGTGCTCGGGCGGGGGTCCTGGGCACTGCCATCATCAGGGGGTACAGTGACGGCCCCTGGTCCCCCTGATATAACCCTCTGCCCCATGTAAAAAAAAAAAAGGAAAAGAACTGAGACGTTGCCCATAGCAACCAGATTGCTCCTGATTTTTAACCCCTTCCTCACTTAGCCAATTTTCAGTTTTGCTCTTTCATTTTCTACCTCCTCTATTCTGCAAAGAACCGGCCCTTTTTTATTTTTCCACTGGCGCAGACGTATGAGGGGCGGTTATTTATGGGACGGGGTGTAGTTTTGATGGACGCCATCCATTGTACCATAAAAGGTACTGAAAAATGGTGGCGAAAGGACACACGGCGAGTATAACGGAGCGAGTGTTGGGCGATACTAAAAAAAATCACATTCCACTCGGACCAGTGTCACTCTTATGAGTGTTTTTGTTTTCCCCTCTTTTCTCAGCCCTAATCGGACCGAGAAAACAGTCGAATCCGATCCGTTTTCACTCGCACCCATAGACGTCTGTGGGTGCGAGAGAAACCGCATTACACCGGAGTGCAGTGCGATCTACGCATCAGCTGATAATGGAGAAGATGGGGAGATTAGTTCCTTCTCTCCTCCGCAGCTGTGATCCAATCGCAGGATCACATCACAGCGGCACGACACACTGCTTACACTCCAGCAGAGCCTGAGCCGAGTATCATGCGATGCACTCGTGTGGCCTCAGCCTTAGGTCCACTATGGACGATACTTCACTGTCACAGACACAATGGATCAGGCAGGTAAAACACCAACATGCCCCATCTTTTTTTTTTTTTTTTTTCTTTCTTATGGCTAATATTTTTATTCACTGATGGATCAAACCACTAATGGAGATGTCAGAATCCTAAATATACCCCATCCTGGGTGCACGGAGGCACTATAACCTTGACGCCTGTGCCCTCAAACCCTAGTGACAATTACGCCGGATGCCCTCCAAGCTCAGCTCCGCCGGATGCCCTCCAACCTCATTATCACTGGGCGCTCTCCAACCTCAGCGACAACAACACCCAGTGCCCTTCAACTTTAGCGCCGCCGCTGGGTGCCGCTCCCCAAGCTCAGTACCACCGGATACTCTCAGCATCTCCGCCGAGTGCCCCCCAACCTCAGTACCGCCGGATACCCTCAGCATCTCCGCCGCCGGGTGCCCCTCCCCAACCTCAGTACCGCCGGATACCCTCAGCATCTCCGCCGCCGGGTGCCCCCCAACTTCAGTACCGCCGGATACCATCAGCATCTCCGCCGCCGGGTGCCCCCCAACCTCAGTACCGCCGGATACCCTCAGCATCTCCGCCGCCGGGTGCCCCCCAACCTCAGTACCGCCGGATACCCTCCACCCTCAGCATGCCTGCCGCTGGGTGCCCTCCATCTTCAGCGACAACGCCTCTGTCAGCACAGGATGACTTTTCACACCAAGTACAGGCGCTCGCGTGCATCATGGCAGCTAATCATTTATATGCACCTGCTGGTTTTCATCTATCCTCTCTTTTCTGACTTTGAAGCCAGAGCTGTCAATCAAAGAAGAGGGAAGATGGGGATGGAGGGAAACCCAGCAGCTGGGAAGGAGTATTTAAACGATGGCCCCGCCCTGATGCACCGAGCCTGTGCTTTGTGTGATCAGTCATCCTGTGCGGACAGAGGCCCTTTAAATCATGGCAGTTCTAAAACAAGATAAAATAAATAAAGTTACGAGCTTTAAATGGGATGTCATGATTGTTGATTCTAGTTTGTGGGGAAAAAAAACACATTTATACCCATTTTTGTGTTTATTTTTGTTTCCTTTTAATATTTTGAAACCCTTGATCCTTTTTGTAGACTGTGCGATTACTTGGATAATATTTATAACTCTGTATCGCAGTGTATTAGGTGAACATTACTCTGAAAGTTAGCCTGTTAGACCCTGCCAGTGAAAGGGCCCAACAGGTGTAGGATGGAACTACATATAGTTTGGTTATAGTCTGTAACCGCGGAGACACATCGCTATGCATAGGAGCTGTATCCTGAAAACCATAGTTATGCCTGTTTACAGAGATTCAGTGTAATTGTATCTAGTTTTTGACAGATGATGTACTAAAGTCCACTGACTATGTCCCATCTTCTTTTCAGCTGTGGATACAGGAAAAGCATGCATCGGTCTGTACTGTGGAAAACCTGTTCTGTTCTCAAATGGGTCAAATGAAACCTTTGGAGAATGTGGGGTGAGTTATATCTACATTATATATATATAGTTAGGTCCAGAAATATTTGGACAGTGACACAATTGTCGCGAGTTGGGCTCTGCATGCCACCACATTGGATTTGAAATGAAACCTCTACAACAGAATTCAAGTGCAGATTGTAACGTTTAATTTGAAGGTTTGAACAAAAATATCTGATAGAAATTGTAGGAATTGTACACATTTCTTTACAAACACTCCACATTTTAGGAGGTCAAAAGTAATTGGACAAATAAACCAAACCCAAACAAAATATTTGTATTTTCAATATTTTGTTGCGAATCCTTTGGAGGCAATCACTGCCTTAAGTCTGGAACCCATGGACATCACCAAACGCTGGGTTTCCTCCTTCTTAATGCTTTGCCAGGCCTTTACAGCCGCAGCCTTCAGGTCTTGCTTGTTTGTGGGTCTTTCCGTCTTAAGTCTGGATTTGAGCAAGTGAAATGCATGCTCAATTGGGTTAAGATCTGGTGATTGACTTGGCCATTGCAGAATGTTCCATTTTTTGCACTCATGAACTCCTGGGTAGCTTTGGCTGTATGCTTGGGGTCATTGTCCATCTGTACTATGAAGCGCCGTCCTATCAACTTTGCGGCATTTGGCTGAATCTGGGCTGAAAGTATATCCCGGTACACTTCAGAATTCATCCGGCTACTCTTGTCTGCTGTTATGTCATCAATAAACACAAGTAACCCAGTGCCATTGAGAGCCATGCATGCCCATGCCATCACGTTGCCTCCACCATGTTTTACAGAGGATGTGGTGTGCCTTGGATCATGTGCCGTTCCCTTTCTTCTCCAAACTTTTTTCTTCCCATCATTCTGGTACAGGTTGATCTTTGTCTCATCTGTCCATAGAATACTTTTCCAGAACTGAGCTGGCTTCATGAGGTGTTTTTCTGCAAATGTAACTCTGGCCTGTCTATTTTTGGAATTGATGAATGGTTTGCATCTAGATGTGAACCCTTTGTATTTACTTTCATGGAGTCTTCTCTTTACTGTTGACTTAGAGACAGATACACCTACTTCACTGAGAGTGTTCTGGACTTCAGTTGATGTTGTGAACGGGTTCTTCTTCACCAAAGAAAGTATGCGGCGATCATCCACCACTGTTGTCATCCGTGGACGCCCAGGCCTTTTTGAGTTCCCAAGCTCACCAGTCAATTCCTTTTTTCTCAGAATGTACCCGACTGTTGATTTTGCTACTCCAAGCATGTCTGCTATCTCTCTGATGGATTTTTTCTTTTTTTTCAGCCTCAGGATGTTCTGCTTCACCTCAATTGAGAGTTCCTTAGACCGCATGTTGTCTGGTCACAGCAACAGCTTCCAAATGCAAAACCACACACCTGTAATCAACCCCAGACCTTTTAACTACTTCATTGATTACAGGTTAACGAGGGAGACGCCTTCAGAGTTAATTGCAGCCCTTAGAGTCCCTTGTCCAATTACTTTTGGTCCCTTGAAAAAGAGGAGGCTATGCATTATAGAGCTATGATTTCTAAACCCTTTCTCCGATTTGGATGTGAAAACTCATATTGCAGCTGGGAGTGTGCACTTTCAGCCCATATTATATATATAATTGTATTTCTGAACATGTTTTTGTAGACCACGGGGGAACACTATTCTCCTTAAGGAGACTTTGCAAGCCAGTCTGGCTGCCAGGTAAGGGGACTTATAGCTGCAATGCCCCTCTGGGAAATATTCAAATTGTCTCTCCAGTAAAGGAGACAAACTCTAGCACAGCGCCACCTATTGGAAGTAGCGATCCTAAAAGTCACAAGTGGATTTTCGACAATCCTTTGCAATATGACTCAGGATATATAAGCCAGATCAGAATCCCAATTTGCAGACACGGTGTTTCGGGGTGCTTGCCCCTCGTCAGTGCAAAGTATGGGGGTGTCTGATCTGGCTCATGAGAAAGCTATGTGGGGACCACGGGGGAACACTATTCTCCTTAAGGAGACTTTGCAAGCCAGTCTGGCTGCCAGGTAAGGGGACTTATAGCTGCAATGCCCCTCTGGGAAATATTCAAATTGTCTCTCCAGTAAAGGAGACAAACTCTAGCACAGCGCCACCTATTGGAAGTAGCGATCCTAAAAGTCACAAGTGGATTTTCGACAATCCTTTGCAATATGACTCAGGATATATAAGCCAGATCAGAATCCCAATTTGCAGACACGGTGTTTCGGGGTGCTTGCCCCTCGTCAGTGCAAAGTATGGGGGTGTCTGATCTGGCTCATGAGAAAGCTATGTGGGGACCACGGGGGAACACTATTCTCCTTAAGGAGACTTTGCAAGCCAGTCTGGCTGCCAGGTAAGGGGACTTATAGCTGCAATGCCCCTCTGTAAACAGCTAAAATAACAAAACTTGTGTCACTGTCCAAATATTTCTGGACCTAACTGTATATATATTAGTCCTCTCATTTAAGATTTATGGTCATGGATGGAACGGAGAGATCTGTTTGACGACCATATAGCAGAAATCCTAGGTCTACCTACCTAAACGAACAGCGCCATATAGGCCTACGATTCTTATCCATTGAGGCGGAAATTGTAGATGTAATTTGGGTGATAAAATGACTTCTTTATGGGCTTCTGCATTAGTCCTTAGCCAGCTCTTTTGTATAGATCAGGACAACCTTTTTCCATTAACTTAAGCAGAAAATGTCTGTAAAGCCTGTTCTGCCTCTGCCTGGTCTCTACATTATGTCAATAGCCCGTTATTTTGCTATGGGCAGTGTAATGTCAGGCAGCACATTCCCGTCAATACCAGAGGATCAGTCATAGACTGGTAGCCTCTGCCCACATAAGATATACTGGTCTGTCCTATGTTGGGTGCAGGTGTGTAGAGCAGCCTCAGGAGCTGCGCCCGCTCCAGACGTGACGGACGCCAGATGTGTTATACCGGCAGCACCTCGAACAGGGATGATCAGAGCTACCTCCAGTCTCTGCTTTTTAAAGGGAACCTGTGGTTACTGGGTGTATATTGCTAATCCCTGCCTATCTGTCCCTGTATACACTAGCATAGATGAAGGGATCTGTAGAAAAAGTATTTCTAAAGATGTTTTACCGTATGCTAATGAGCGAGGGAACTAGTCCCCTGGTTTTTAGTTCCCCGGCCAGTCGCCCCATTAGCATGTTACTACGCTCCTGTGGGTGTGCTAACATGCTAATGAATGTGCAGCGTCACAGGATGATCTCACCTCTCCACAGCCATCGCGTCCGACGCTGGATTTTGGCTCAGTGCACATGACCCCGGAGTTTGGGTCAGGCGCACTACTCCAGTTTGAAGCCAGGACGTGTACACCCGGCTTCATAGTGCGCATGACCCAAACTCCGGGGTCATGCACATTGAGCCGAAATCCACCATCAAACGCGTGGTGGCGGTGAGGTGAGTGAGATCATCCTGTGACACTGCGCATTCATTGGCATGATAGCACATCCACAGGGGCGTAACTAACATGCTAATGAAGCCGATTGGCCAGGGAACGAACTCCCAGGGGACTAGTGCCTTCGCTCATTAGCATATCATAAAGGATCTTTAGAAATACTTTTTCTAAAGATCTCTTTATCTATCCTAGTGTATACAGGGCCTTAGGCAGGGATTAGAGATACGCAGCCAGAACTGCTCATGGCTCTGGGTGTATATTACACCTGACAGGTTCCCTTTAAGCACTTAAAGGGATTGTTCAATACTAGGACAACCCCCTCTGATTCCACCTTTCCCCCAAGTAAAATAATGAAGCCTATACTCCCCACGCATGTATGTGCCCTGCCAGCGCTATCCAGGATCGCAGTGGGGTTGTGACATCATGTATTGTCAATCTCTGCCTCAGACAAGGCTTCATAGGAGATCGGTCATTTTACTATATTCCGCAATACTCAATTATTGCATCGTGTAGTAGAAATATCCTACAGGGACTGAAAAGTAAAGTAAAAATTAAGAAAAATAAATGTTTTGAAAAATCTAAAAGTTTGAATCTCCCCTATTTTCCCAATTCCAAAATCTAAAAATTATTTGGTTGCAATATCGTCCAATCTATGAAAAAATAAAATTAATTTACTTGTATGGTAAAAGCCATAAAGAGTAAAAAATGCAATAAAGGCATTCTATGTACCCTTCAATAATATAAATAAAAATTATAACTCTGCGCAGAAAAAAGAAAAACCTTCACCCAGGTCCATCCACGGAAAAATAAAAAAAAGTTACATATCTCAGAAAATAGTGGCGAAACCCTGTTTGTCTTTTATCTCTATAACATAGAGGAAAAAGAATAAAATTGGACAGGTTTGCACTTACTGGAACGTCACATTGCCAATTCATTTTTACCACACAATGAACAACATAAATAAAAAAAAAAAACCCAAAAGCAATGGCAAAATTGCATTTTATCTATTTATATTTTTTTTTAACAATTTTTCCCACTTCACATTTTTCTGATCTCTTTTTTTCAACGCATTATTTGATAAAATGAATGGTGTCAAATATCATTTAATAATACAACTCCTGACGAAGCCATTCAGTGAAACGCGCGTCGAGGCCCCGCCCCCACGCCTGGTCTGCCGTGATCTTATCCTGCTCTCATTATGTCTCAAGGTATTGTGATGTGGCTATGATTCAGCCTTTTTTTCCCTCTGGGGATATGTTTGGGCCTAATTGATTCCCTTACAATTTACTTTCCGCTTGTACTGGATATTTACTATTTACCCATTGCCTATAACATTCACATATACCTTACAAGCAGGTGTTACTGCCATCTACTGGCAATTCCTAGGTATTTCTGTGTGTCATGTTTCTGAGCCAGGATTTTTCTTTCCATTCTTTCCTTTGTTCACCTTTTATATTAATAAAGACTTTTGTAATTTACTATTATCTCTTGTGGTCCTTGTGCTTTGTGTAATCCCTATAGTTCACCATCTCCTATTGGTTTAGGGTTTTACACACTTTTAGGTCTTTCTTTTTTAATAATACAACTTCTCCAGCAAAAAAAGAAAAAAAGCCATCATATGGGTATTTCAATGGGGGGGAAAAATGAAGTCTGGGAAGAAGAAAAAACAAAGATTTTAAGGTTTGGCATATGCTTTATGTCAAATCATATGCTTCATTACATCTCCTTTTAATATAAATATTGCCATTGTTAGTGATCAGTCCCATACCCATGCTACCCAGTGCCTAAAAGCTTCACAGCAAATTATTAATAATAATTTTATTCATTTATATAGCGCTATTAATTCCACAGCGCTTTACATACATTGACTGCACTGTCCCCATTGGGGCTCGCAATCTAGAGTCCCTGTCTGTATGTCTTTGGACAGGATCTTTGGCCTACAGTAACTCCTTATAAAAGTGTCAGAATATAAGACTTGCGTGCCTTTGTCTTGCAGGCGTGCCCTCGAGGCCAGCGGATCGATTCTCACAGCATCTGTCGCCCATGTGTGGGGTCTCCGGAGCTGTACGACTGGCTGTATTTAGGATTTATGGGCATGCTGCCACTTATATTACACTGGTTCTTCATTGAATGGTATTCTGGTAAGAAGAGGTAAGGGCTGGGTTCTCTTCTGTTGACAGTACAGGTGCTTTTTTTTTTGTGATTATGTAGTATTATATACGTTATGTATACATGATGTAACGGTTCATCTCTCCAGTTCCAGCGCGTTTTTCCAGCACATCACGGCCTTGTTTGAATGCACTGTTGCTGCCCTGATAACGTTACTGGTCAATGAACCCATTGGATATCTACACATTCGCTCCTGTGGAGTGGAAAAACTCTCCGATTGGTATACAATGCTGTACAACCCCAGCCCGGACTACGTCAACACTGTGCACTGTACACACGAGGCCGTGTATCCCCTGTAAGTCTGCTCTTTACATAATATTCATGGTCTGATATAGCGGAGAACTGGGTGTTTATAAAAATGGACATTTTATAGATTGTTCATTTGTCACATTTTTTTTCTAGACTTGTCTTAAACCAAGAGCGAGTTCTTATGCCCACAGGGAATTTGTCACCAGGTTTTGCTATGTAATCTGAGAGCAGCATGATGTAGGAGCAGAAACCCTGATTCCAGTGATGTAATTTAATAGGCTGTGTTGCTGTTTCAATAATATCATTATTTTATCAGCAGGAGATTATCACTACAGAACTAGGTGTCCTGTGCCTCCTAGCTCTCCTATTCTGTGTAACACCACACCCACCACTGATTAGCAGCTTTCTGCCTATGCACAGTGTATACAGAAAGCTGCCTATCAGTAGTGTGGGTGGGGTTATACACAGTTCAGAATTCTGAGCTCTGCTAGATCTGCAGCAGAGAAAACAGGGATTGTATCAAAATTACATCAAGTTGTGATTATTTATCAGTTGTGTATAGAGGCGTTACCTGTCATTCTAAGTCTGCCTCTGATGATAATGAGACTCTTGAAAAGTATTCTGTAAAAAGGAAGAGTGAATCTGAAATCCACAGCTGCCTCTGTGATAAATATATATCTATATTTTTATTTTATTTTTTCACCATGCAACACAAAAACTTGATTTAATCAAACGTTCATTTTCTGATGATCAATTGTCTGTAATTCTGTAATCATAGGGTGGATAGTGACCACATTAGGGATGTCTGGGCAGCCATCTTTAAAGTGTTATTCCCATCTCCAAGAGCCTGCCCGAATATGTAGGTGTTGTTATAATAATTAATAATATCAGCAAATACCTCCAATTAGTAATGTAGTATAGTTCTCCTGATTAACCATGTCACTTACCTCATGTGCAGGGCATTGCAGGACCTTAGGTATCCATGGTTATGACCATGAGCAATTAACTGAGATTTTATGTGTGGTCTTAACCATGGATAGCTAAGGTCCTGCAATGCGCTGCACATGAGGTAAGCGACATAGTGAATCAGAAGAACTATACTACATTTTTAATTGGAGGTATTTGCTAATATTATTATTACACCTACTACATATTATTATAGGATCTTGGAGCTGGGAATACCCCTTTAAGTAGTGATTTTGTGTGGCCAGTGTAAATGTTACTCATTTTATAATGGTTGCATTGCCTTCATCCACAGGTACACAATAGTCTTCATTTACTATGCATTCAGCTTGGTGTTGATGATGATGCTCAGACCTCTGTTAATAAAGAAGATCGCCTGCGGGTTGGGGAAGTCGGACCGTTTTAAGAGCATCTATGCAGCGCTGTATTTTTTCCCCATCCTAACAGTGATACAGGCTGTAGGCGGAGGATTACTGTGTAAGTCACATTCATGTACATTATGGCAAATGTGATTATAATTATATGATCATATACCGTATATTTATGTTTCAGTATCGGACTAAAATGCACACCAGTCATATTGTGAAGGAATCGCATCTCTGAAATGACAACTTCCTATCTCGCTAGACCCCTCTATCTCCTCCACAGGATGGATGATAACCTGCTGATCGCTGGAGGTCCCAGTACTATATATGATCATCTCCAACAGTCCCATAGATAACATTGGGAGCAATGACGCAGATGCTCAGCTCCGGCTTTATTCAGATGGGATATTGTATCGGACAAGGTCCCAGCGTTACGCAAGTTATCACCTTTTGTCCATACACCCTAAGACCCCATAGGCATCATGGGCATCTTCTGCTACAGAATCTAATATATAAAGCTGAATGTGTATGTATGTATGTGTGTCCGGAATTGGCTCTGCACCATCACAGCTACAGCCACACAATTTTGCACACTCACACGTCTGGACCCCGAGAGCGTCATAGGCTATGTTGTGAGGTGAAATTTTAACCCCGCGCGTTCCAATTTACCAATCAATTTTGCCTCTATCTACATAATCGGGAATAAGTGAAACAAAAAGTGTATCCGCACCGTCGCATTTACAATCACGGAATTTTGCACAGACACCTCACGTGACCGAGGGAACGTCGTAGACTATGTTTTGACAGGAAAATTTAACCCTGCGTTTTACAGTTACGCTCCAAAAAACATGACTTCATTAAAGTAAATGGTGCCTGGAACTACAGGGTATTAGTAGGAGCTGTGAGTGGTTGCTATAAGAACAAAAGACATTCATAGTATAAGAAGCTTATATGTGAGGTAATAAGATGTCGGTGGGGAGACGGACAGAGGCAGACCTGGACAGGCAAGGAGGAGTCAGCCAGAGAGAAAGACAAAGATAGATGGGGAAGGACACAGACCTTGATAGAGAAAGACGGGGAAAGAGACAGAGAAATAGAGACAGACAAGGAAAGAGACAGAGACAGACAGACAGACAGAGACAGGCACACAGGGAAAGAAACAGAGAGAGATATAGATAGACAAAGACACAGACCTGGAAAGAGACAGATGGAGCACATTACTTGGCCAATTTAGTTAAATCTGTGTGGAATATCTGTGGTGTGAAATGCTTCTATTAGCTTAGTTTTTGCCTTTTAATAATGACATTTCTATCTATTTGTTTTGTGGTTTTTGTGTGCAGAATACATTTTTGTTAATTCGTTCTTTCTCTATCGTTTCATTGGGGGACACAGGACCATGGGACACAGGACCATGGGTTATGCTGCTGTCACTAGGAGGCTGACACTAAGTAAACATAAAAAAGTTAGCTCCTCCCCAGCAGTGTACACCCTGAGCCGGAGGCGGGCTCAGATCAGTTTTAGCTTAGTGTCGTAGGAGGCTGATGTGGGCCGTCTCGGCCCCCCTCAGCCATTTGTTTTTTTGCGCTTTTTTCTTTTATTTCGGCGCCGCTCATCACTCTCATACCTGTCGTCTTCTTCTCTGCAGGTATTCGCTTCACTCATTCTCCGCAGCCCCGTGGGTACCGCTCCCCAGGGTCACAGGGGCTTGAGACTTCGGGGCCCTCTCCCCCGCCCGTCCCCGTGGTACCACTCCCGGGGGTGCGCGTGTGGGCAGGTTGTTTTGTGGGCACCCCTGATTCGCCCTGAGGTATCACCCCAAAGGGCGTACAGGGGAGTACAGCAGGGATGGATCCTCCGCAGCATGTGTGATAGGGGGCTGTCTACCCCCATCATGATGTCCACTACCCTGCCTTCAGCACGCTCTCCCCCGGAGCCTTCCTGGACGAGCAGAGCTGTTCACAGGCAGGGCAGGGAGCCCTGCCTGCACCGCATCCATCGCTGAGCCGGCGCCGCCGATTACAGGTAGGACCGACTTCCCTGCTCTTTCCCCCGGCCCTCTCCATAAATTTAGTCCCCGGTCTCGGCCTAGTCGCTCCTGCGTCCTAGCCACGCCCCCCTGCAGCGCTATTGGCCGCCGGTCGTCTCCCTCTGTACCTCCCACTGCTCTGCCTCCTGGCTGATGGTGGGGGCTGTAAATCCTCCTGGTTTTTTTCGCGCCGGAATCCTGCTCCTCCCCCAGCCTCCTCCAGCGTCCCCTCTCCATTTTAGCCTGCCTCTGGTCCCCTGAGGCTGCAGCGCGCCGGCGTTCTGAGTTTTCTGGCCAGCTCATTCCTGGACTCCACTTCTGGACTGGTGGGCAGCACGCAGGACCTGGGTAAGCTCTGCTCCTAAGGAGTAGCCCTCACTAGGTAGCATTCTCTGAGTTTAGGGACGAGTTAACCCTCTCCTGTCTCCTTCCTAGCAGCCACCAGGGAGAGTACCTGTTTGCACCATGCCTAAGGCTAAGCCCACCCAATCCAAGCAGGCCCCCTTTGCACTATTTTTTGCATGCTCCTCCTGCAGCTCCAAATTTTCCCAGGGTCAGGACGTCCCACTATGCTCCGTCTGTTCTACAGACGCGCAGCCTCCGCAGAACTCCGCGGCCGACGTTTCTGATACCGCAGACGCCACAGCGCCATATGCTGCAGGGCCCTGCGTCCTGCCCCCCCCCACTGGCTAGCGTCCCTGTCCCAGTCCGTAGATTCCCTCTCTGAGGCTTCTCGGACCATCGCGCAAGCTCTACGCCTGCTGCCGACGCTCGCCCAGATTCCCGCAGACCCGGCGCAATTGCCTCCGGAGCAGGTGAGCCCCGTTGCAGGGTCCTCCTCTGCTGCTCAGAAACGGACCCGCCAGGTCTCGTCCTCAGACTCTTCCCAGGTTTCACCTTCATCCCCAGGTCCAGACCGTCAGTCCTCCAGGGAGGCTTCTGACTGCTCCGAGGATGATTCCGATGCGGTACCCCTGCAGGACTCAGAGCAGGCGGCCGATATCCGGCACATGGTAAATAGCCTGATAGAAGCAGTAAACCAGACCTTGAAGGTACAGGTGGACCCAGTCTCCTCCCAGAGCACCCAGATCTCCTTTAAGCGGGTGAAGCGGGCCCAGAACACATTCAGCGGACATCCAGAATTCGCTGAGTTACTGCGCAGCCACAGGCAACAGCCGGACAGGGTATTTACCAGCGGTAAGTCCATCGATTTGCATTATCCCTTTCCTGAGAGTCTTAGAAAGGATTGGGCAGGTTCCCCTGTGGTCGACCCCCCCAATCTCCCGCCTGTCTTCTCACACAGTCCTTCCACTCACTAACGGTACGTCTCTCAAAGACCCTACGGACCGTACTATTGACAGGTTGGCCCGTTCCGCCTTCGAGGCAGCGGGCTCATCCCTCTCTCCGGCCTTCGCCTCGGTTTGGGTTGCGAAGGCCCTGATGTCCTGGGCGGACACGCTACGCTGCGGTCTCCGCGCCATTCCTGCCAATCCGGACCTGGTTCCCATCGCCTCGCAGATTTCCCTCGCGGGTGAGTACTTGCTCAATGCAGCCCTGGCGTCTGCAAGTTGCGCGACCCAGGCCGCCAGCAACAATGTGGCCATCCGTCGAGCCCTTTGGCTCCGGTCCTGGAACGCGGATGCGGCCTCTAAGAAGTCACTAACTTCCCTGCCCTTCCTAGGGGAGCGTCTCTTCGGAGATAGGCTGGACAAGCTGATCTCCGATGCAACGGGAGGAAAGAGTACATCTCTCCCCCAATTGCGTCCCAAGCGCTTCCAGAATCGGCGCTCCACCGCTCGTTTCCGGCCCTTTCGCAGCTTCAGCTCCAATCCCCAGCCGCGGAAAAGCCGCTCTCCTCCGAGAGACAGGAAGACCCCGTCATTCAAGACCAATCCCGCCTGGCGTTCACGCCCCCGCCAGTCCACGAGATCCTCTTCCGGTTACCGCCGTCGTTCATCCAAGTGACTCGCGGTCGGCGCGCAACAGCGCCAGACTTGTGGGAGGGCGTCTGTCTCGTTTTCAGCATGTGTTTATCCCCCTGACCGCCGATGCCTGGGTCAGAGAGATCATCACATCAGGCTACAAAATAGAATTCGAGGCAAAGCCACCGAGACGTTTTTTCCTATCTCGCCCTCCCGAGTCTACCGCCCGGGCTCGCGCGTTCTTTCACTCCATAGACTCCCTCCTCCGAACCGGAGTCGTGGTACCAGTCCCTCCCGCAGAGCGTTTCAAGGGGTTCTATTCCAACCTTTTCGTGGTCCCCAAAAAGGACGGCTCTGTCCGTCCCGTCCTCGACCTAAAGCTTCTGAACAGGTCGGTGAGACCTCGGCCGTTTCGAATGGAGTCACTCCGGTCCGTCATCGCGTCCATGGAGGTAGGCGAATTCCTGGCATCGCTGGATATTCAAGACGCCTATCTTCACGTCCCGATAGCCACCTCTCACCAACAGTTCCTCCGCTTTGCGATAGCGGAAGATCACTTCCAGTTCACGGCTCTTCCCTTCGGCCTCGCATCCGCACCCAGGGTCTTTACGAAGATCATGGCTGCTGCCATGTCCGTCCTGCATGCCAGGGGTGTCATGGTCATCCCGTACTTGGACGATATGTTGATAAAGGGCTCTTCCTTCGAGGACTGTCGTCTTGGGGTTCAGGTCACGATCGACACCCTTTCACGGTTAGGGTGGCTGATAAATCGGAAGAAGTCCTCTCTGATCCCGGCCCGTCGGATCACCTTTTTAGGCATGGTATTTGATACCATCCAAGGGCGAGTTTTCCTCACACAGGAGAAGATCTCCTCCCTACAACGAGGACTCCGCGCTCTCCGGCGTCAGCGCCAAGTGTCCATCAGGTTCGGCATGCGAGTCCTCGGTCGTATGGTGGCGGCGATGGAAGCGGTACCCTTTGCACAGTTCCATCTCCGACCCCTCCAGCTGGCCTTGCTGAAGAAGTGGGACAGATCTCCCTTTTCTCTGGACCGCAGGTTTCATCTCTCGCCGGAGACCCGCCACTCCCTCCGTTGGTGGCTCAATCAGCGCAACCTCGCATCAGGGAGGTCTTTCCTCCCGCTCCACTGGAAGATAGTGACCACCGACGCCAGTCTCCAGGGCTGGGGAGCAGTGTTTCAACATCACACAGCGCAGGGCCGATGGTCACCGAGAGAGAGTTGCCTCCAGATCAACATTTTGGAGATGAGAGCCATCCGGCTAGCCTTGCAGCAGTTTCGGCACCTCGTACAGGGTTGCCCGGTCAGGATCCAGTCGGACAATGCGACGGCGGTGGCGTACATCAACCACCAAGGCGGCACAAGAAGTGTCGGGGCGATGCGAGAAGTCAAGAAGATCTTGCACTGGGCCGAGTGTCATCACTCCCTGATCTCAGCGGTACACATCCTAGGCGTGGACAATTGGGCGGCGGACTTCCTCAGCAGGGAAGGCCTCGCCTCCGGAGAATGGTCCCTCAACCGGGAAGTCTTCAACCAGATCTGCGACAGATGGGGAGTTCCGGACGTGGACCTAATGGCCTCCCGGTTCAACCGTCAGGTTCCGCACTTTGTAGCACGGTGCCGCGACCGCTTGGCTTTAGGAGTCGACGCCCTCACCCTGTCATGGAGCCAGTTCAGTCTCCCGTACATCTTCCCTCCGCTCCCTCTAATTCCGAGGGTCCTCAAGAAGATCAAGGCGGAAGGGATACCGGTCATCCTAGTGGCTCCGGACTGGCCCAGGCGAGCATGGTTCGCGGAACTAACTCAGCTCCTCGCAGACGCTCCGTGGCGCCTTCCAGACCGTCCAGATCTCCTGCAGCAGGGACCTCTCTTCCATCAGAACTCACAGGTCCTAAATTTGACGGCCTGGCCATTGAATCCTGGGTTCTAGCTAAGGCTGGTTTTTCCTCAAGAGTGATTCCGACAATGATTAGCGTCAGGAAGCCATCTTCATCAAAGATTTACCACCGCACGTGGAAGGTTTTCTTCAGGTGGTGTGAAGAGCAGAATATTTCTTCTCCTCTCGCCTTCTCCCTTCCTTCCCTATTGGCATTCTTGCAGTCAGGCCTAGATGCGGGTCTCTCGCTCGCAACGCTAAAGGGCCAGATATCGGCGTTATCAATCCTGTTTCAGAAGCCACTGGCCGCTCGTTCACAGGTTAAGACCTTCATCCAGGGAGTTGCCCACCTGGCACCGCCGTACCGGCGGCCTCTAGAACCGTGGGACCTTAATCTAGTCCTAGGGTCACTTCAGGGCTCCCCATTCGAGCCCTTGCGAGAATCTTCCCTTTCTCACCTGTCATGGAAGGTGGTGTTTCTTGTTGCCATCACTTCTATTCGCAGGACGTCAGAGCTGGCAGCTCTCTCTTGTCGTTCCCCCTTTTTGATTTTTCACCAGGACAAAGCGGTTCTCCGGCCAGATCCCGCTTTTCTCCCAAAGGTGGTCTCCCCGTTCCATCTTAACGAGGAAATCGTCCTTCTGTCCTGGCCCCTCTCACAGCTTGGAGAGGTCCTTGCACACCCTGGACCTAGTGCATGCACTTAGAATTTATGTCTCCAGAACCGCGCCGTTCCGTAAGTCAGATGGTCTGTTTGTTCTCCCTTCTGGTCCCAAGAAGGGTGAATCGGCATCCAAGGCCACAATTGCCAGATGGATCCGTTCCGCCATATCAGAGGCCTATCGGATTCGGGACAAGTCTCCGCCGCGGGGGGTAAAGGCGCACTCTACCCGCGCAGTGGGAGCCTCTTGGGCGATTAGGCATCAGGCGTCGGCCGACCAGGTCTGCAAGGCCGCCACCTGGTCTAGCCTGCACACCTTTATTAGGTTCTACCAGGTTCACACCCAAGCATCGGCAGATGCTATTTTTGGGAGAAAGGTCTTGCAGGCAGCAGTTGCACACCTGTAATAGGGTGGCAGCATTCAATTATAGTGCAAGCCCGCCGAGGGAGGTTGTTGTTTTTCTTCCTCTGCGGGTTTTTCGGTATTCCCACCCAGGGACTGCTTTTGGACGTCCCATGGTCCTGTGTCCCCCAATGAAACGATAGAGAAAGTAGGATTTTTGTGTACTCACCGTAAAATCTCTTTCTCTGAGTCTTCATTGGGGGACACAGCACCCACCCTGCTTGGTTTTTTGGTTGATTCAATTGCATTTGCCGGCTATTTTTTCAGTGGTCTTATGTTCATAGACCTCTTGTTTGCACGGCTGCATTGTTTTAGTTACAACTTGTGTTTATGTATGGTGATTCTGGTACTCCTCCTACTGCTTGTGCACCAACTGATCTGAGCCCGCCTCCGGCTCGGGGTGTATGCTGCTAGGGAGGAGCTAACTTTTTTATGTTTACTTAGTGTCAGCCTCCTAGTGACAGCAGCATAACCCATGGTCCTGTGTCCCATGGTCCTGTGTCCCCCAATGAAGACTCAGAGAAAGAGATTTTACGGTGAGTACACAAAAATCCTACTTTTTTTTAACAGCAGTTATTAACCCGGGCGAAGTCGGGTAGTACAGATAGTCATAAAATAAAGCAGGACAGATAAAAGGAATTCACATTCTTGCTTTCTCTCCAACAAAAATGGAGCAGCAGCCGCTCGGTCTATCCCTGCTGATGGGCGGACATGGAAGCTGCGGCTATCTCAATCCCTGCCTTCATTTTTAGTAGCTCTTCCTGAACGCAATTCCTATAAAATATGTATGAAAGAGGTTTCCAACCAATAACAGGTCTCGCCTATCCAAAGCATTACGAGGCGCTCCTGGTATAGGGGACCCCTCCCAATCTTTCTGAACCAGAAAATTAATCATGTGACAGTGACTGAGTGTAGGCAACTGTCCTCTAATTATCCCAGTCTTATCAAAAGTAGAAAGCTGCAGAATTCCCCAACTTTGACTCTTTATGTAAATTAAATCGTTGGTGACCCATTTCCCCTCTGGTGCATCACTTTTTCTGCCTAGTATGACCCCATGGACTCAATTGAACTCTTGATAAAGGGAATCTGTCAGCAGGTTTTTGCTATGTAACCTGACAACAGGACAGTATAGGGACAGAGACCCTGATTCCAGTGATGTGTAGTTTACTGGGTGCAGCAGTTGTAATACATTTTTCTTTTCTGCTGCAGCCCTCGGAATAACCCTTTAAAGGGAATCAGTCAGCAGGTTTTTGCTATGTAACCTGAGAGCTGCATGATATAGGTGCAGAGATACTGATTCCAGGTATGTGTCACTTACTGGGTTGCTAGGTGCAGTTTTGATAGAATCCCTGTTTTCACTGCTGTAAATGTTGCAGTACTCAAAAAGCTGAACTGCATATAGCCCCGTCCATATCCCTGATTGGCAGCTGTCAATATACAATGTACACATAGCTGCCAATCAGTGCTGGGGACGGAGTTTGACCAGGAGGCACGAGACACCTAGTCCTGTAGTGATAATCTTCTGCTGATAAAACACTGTATGAAAAAAGCAACACACAGCTCAGTAATTGACATAACTGGATGCCCCTACATCATTGTGCTCTTAAGGGGGCTTTACACGCTACGACCGATTGTGCAATTTCACGATCGATCGTACCTGCCCCCGTCCTTTTTGCGTCACGGGCAAATCGCTGCCCGTGGCGCACAAAGTCGGTAACCCCCGTCACATGTACTTACCTCTCGTGCGACCTCGCTGTGGGCGGCGAACGTCCACTTCCTGGAGTGGGAGGGACGTTCGGCGTCACAGCGACGTCACACAGCCGCCGGCCAATGGAAGCGGAGGGGCGGAGATGAGCGGGACGTAAACATCCTGCCCACCTCCTTCCTTCACATAGCCGGCGGCGGCCGCGTGACGCAGGTGAGCTGCTGTTCATCGTTCCCGGGGTGTCACACGGAGCGGTGTGTGCTACCCCGGAAACGATGAACAACTAAATTAAACGATATTATGGAACCTAGCGAGCAGTACCCGACTCACGATTTGTGAGCGATACTGCGTCGCTAGGAGGTGTCACACAGGCCGGCATCGCCAGCGATGCCGGATGTGCGTCACAAAAACCGTGACCCCGACGATCTATCGCACGATAGATTGTCTGGTGTAAAGCAGCCTTTAGATTACATAGCAAAAATCTGCTGACAGATTCCCTTTAAGCGCTGACGATAGCTATTCTGTACTGTCAATGATCAGATATCTATTAAACCCATGGAGGTAACTGTAAAGTGGGAATACGGTTGAGGATCCGCATACTAGCTCTGATTTAGCCTGCCCTTGGTGCACTTGCAGCCTCATTTACATAGATTTAAAGGAAATCTGTCACCGTTTTTTCGGCCTATAAGCTGCGGCCACCACCACCGGGCTCTTATATACACCATGTTAGAATGTTGTATATAAGAGCCCAGGCCGCTGTGTAGAACATAAAAAAACACTTTAAGGCTATGTGCGCACGTTGCGTACAGTTCACTGCAGAAATTTCTGCAGCGATCTGAAGATCACATTTCTTTGTCGCTCCATTGGGAGACCCAGACAATTGGGTGTATAGCTTCTGCCTCCGGAGGCCACACAAAGTATTACACTTAAAAGTGTAAACCCCTCCCCTCTGCCTATACACCCCCCCGTGCATCACGGGCTCCTCAGTTTTTATGCTTTGTGTGAAGGAGGCACACATGCACGCAAGCTCCACAATTTAGTCAGCAGCAGCTGCTGACTATATCGGATGGAAGAAAAGAGGGCCCATAACAGGGCCCCCGGCATGCTCCCTTCTCACCCCACTCTGAGTCGGCGGTGCTGTTAAGGTTGAGGTACCCATTGCGGGTACACAGGCTGGAGCCACATGCTGTTTTCCTTCCCCATCCCTTAGGGGCTCTGGGTGAAGTGGGATCCTAACCGGTCACCAGGCACTGGGACCGTGCTCCCTCCGCAGCCCCTGGGGGAATCTGCTGGACAGGAGACCGGGTATCGTCAGGGACAAGGCCCTGCTACTCTGAGGTACTCTGTGTCCCCTTGGGGACGGCGCATAGAGCGCCTGTGTAACGGACGCTGCAGCAGCTGCTGGGTGTGTTTGTGCGCCGGGACTACCGCGCTGACCGCGCTTGTTTGCCGGCCGCGCTTATAACTTTAGTCCCCGGCTTTTGCGGCCTAGTACCGCATATTCCCGCACCCGGGCCTGCCAGTCAGGGGTAAGGGCGGGACGCTGCACTGGACGTCAGCGCTGAGGGCTGGAGCATACTTAGTATCCTCCTCCCCCCTCACTGAGCACCGTGGGGCACCAGATTCCCGCACTTTCTAAGGCACGCCCACGGCTCCCTCCTCCTCTCAGAACGCTGGCAGCCATTCCTATCAGCACTTCTGACGCTGGAGGACTTCAGAGACACAGCTCTGGGAGGCCCAGGCAGGGAATCTGGTGGTCACACAACCGCTGAGGGCGGTCGGTAAGCCGCACCTGTTACTAGGTGCTGGCCCCCCTGGGTGCCGAAGTGTATATTTATATGCTTATATTGTATACATTACTCTGTACGGCCGCACTATTGCTTTGGCTATATACCCTCTCTGATTGCTCTAAGAGGAGACAACAGCATGTCGTCCGCAAAAAGCAAGGGTGCCAAGGCATAGGCTTACTTTGCAACCTGTACCTCATGTGCGGCTATGCTACCTGCAGGTTCCACCTACCTTCATTGTGTGCAATGCTCGGCCCCTGTGACACTCACTCAGCCGGAGCCTCTGACACTGGTGGGACCCCCGGCCCAGGTGGAACCACCTGCTTCCACTGTCCAGGTGACAGGGACAGAGTTTGCAGTATTCGCTGACAAACTTTCTGAGTCTATGGATAAATGGTCTGCTAAAATACTAGAAGCTTTGCAGTCCAGACCTGTAACACAGGCCCCGGGCACTGTTCAATCAGTTCCCTCAGACCCCCCTCGGTCGGCGCAGCAAAGTGCTCCTGGGGCGACTCATAGGTCCCACGGTGAGGACTCCGACACGGACCACAGTCCCAGACCGGCTAAGCGGGCTCGCTGGGAGCGTCCCTCGACTTCATCACACTGTTCAGGGTCTCAGCATGAGGACTCTATGGAGGATGAAGCGGAGGTAGCAGATCAGGGCTCTGATTCTGACGCCGCTCTCAACCTTGATACACCTGAAGGGGACGCCATAGTAAACGACCTTATAGCGTCCATCAATAAGGTGTTGGATCTTTCTCCTCCAACTCCTCAGATTGAGGAGTCAGCTTCTCAGCAGGAGAAATTCCATTTTAGGTTTCCCAAACGTACACGGAGTGCGTTTCTTGATCACTCCGACTTCAGAGATACAGTCCAGAAACACCGAGCTTTTCCAGATAAGCGCTTTACTAAGCGCCTTAATGACACACGTTATCCCTTCCCCTCTGACGTAGTCAAGGGTTGGGCTCAGTGTCCCAAGGTGGATCCTCCAATCTCTAGACTGGCGGCTAGATCCGTAGTTGCAGTGGCAGAGTGTGCATCACTCAAGGATGCCACTGACAGGCAGATAGAGCTCCTGATGAAATCCATCTATGAAGCCATAGGCGCGTCTTTTGCCCCGGCCTTTGCAGCCGTGTGGGCGCTCCAAGCTATCTCAGCTTGTCTGTCTGAGATTAATGCAGTCACACGTGCCTCTACTCCGCAGGTTGTGTCCTTAACCTCTCAGACGTCGGCGTTTGCGTCCTACGCCATGAATGCTGTCCTGGACTCTGCGAGCCGTACGGCGGTAGCATCCGCCAATTCGGTGGCAGTCCGCAGGGCCATGTGGCTACGTGAATGGAAGGCAGACTCTGCTTCCAAAAAGTTCTTAACCGGTTTGCCATTTTCTGGCGACCGCCTGTTTGGCGAGCAATTGGATGAAATCATTAAACAATCCAAGGGAAAGGACTCGTCCTTACCCCAGCCCAAACCAAAGAGATCTCAGCAACGAAAAATTCAAGCGAGGTTTCGGTCCTTTCGGCCCTCAGCCAGTTCTCAATTCTCCTCGTCCAACAGGCCACAGAAGGGTCAGAGGAACTCTGATTCATGGCGGTCTAAGTCACGTCCTAAAAAGACCGCCGGAGGAACCGCTCCCAAAGCGGCCTCCTCATGACTTTCGGCCTCCCCAAACCGCATCCTCGGTCGGTGGCAGGCTCTCCCGCTTTTGCGACGCCTGGTTGCCACATGTCCAAGACCGATGGGTGAGAGACATTCTGTCTCACGGTTACAGGATAGAGTTCCGCTCTCGTCCTCCGACTCGTTTCTTCAGAACATCTCCGCCCCCCGAGCGAGCCGATGCTCTTCTTCAGGCGATGAGCACTCTGAAGGCAGAAGGAGTGGTGATCCCTGTTTCCCCTTCAGCAATGGGGTCATGGTTTTTACTTCAACTTGTTTGTGGTGCCAAAAAAGGACGGATCTTTCCGTCCCGTTCTGGACCTCAAACTGCTCAACAGACACGTGAACACCAGGCGGTTCCGGATGGAATCTCTCCGCTCCGTCATCGCCTCGATGTCCCAAGGAGACTTCCTAGCATCAATCGACATCAGGGATGCTTATCTCCACGTGCCGATTGCACCAGAGCATCAGCGCTTCCTGCGTTTCGCCATCGGGGACGAACACCTTCAGTTCGTGGCACTGCCTTTCGGCCTGGCGACAGCCCCACGGGTCTTCACCAAGGTCATGGCAACAGTGGTAGCAGTCCTACACTCTCAGGGACACTCGGTGATCCCTTACTTAGACGATCTCCTTGTCAAGGCCCCCTCTCGGGTGGCATGCCAACACAGCCTGAACATTGCTCTGGAGACTCTCCAGAGATTCGGGTGGATCATCAATTTCCCAAAGTCAAAATTGACACCGACCCAATCGCTGACTTATCTCGGGATGGAGTTTCATACTCTCTCAGCGATAGTGAAACTTCCGCTGGACAAACAGCGTTCACTACGGACAGGGGTGCAATCTCTCCTTCGAGCCCAGTCGCACCCCTTGAGGCGCCTCATGCACTTCCTAGGGAAGATGGTGGCAGCAATGGAGGCAGTTCCATTTGCGCAGTTTCATCTGCGTCCACTTCAATGGGACATTCTCCGCAAATGGGACAGGAAGTCGACGTCCCTCGACAGGAACGTCTCCCTTTCTCGGGCAACCAAGGCCTCCCTTCAGTGGTGGCTTCTTCCCACTTCTTTGTCGAAGGGGAAATCATTCCTGCCCCCATCCTGGGCTGTGGTCACGACGGACGCGAGTCTGTCAGGGTGGGGAGCGGTCTTCCTCCACCACAGGGCTCAGGGTACCTGGACTCAGCCAGAGTCCTCCCTTCAGATCAATGTTCTGGAGATAAGGGCAGTTTATCTAGCCCTAAAGGCGTTCCAGCCGTGGCTGGAAGGCAGGCAGATCCGAATTCAGTCGGACAACGCCACGGCGGTAGCATACATCAACCACCAAGGCGGCACACGCAGTCGGCAAGCCTTCCAGGAAGTTCGGCGGATTCTGCTGTGGGTGGAAGCCACAGCCTCCACCATCTCCGCAGTTCACATCCCGGGCGTAGAAAACTGGGAAGCAGACTTTCTCAGTCGCCAGGGCATGGACGCAGGGGAATGGTCTCTTCACCCGGACGTGTTTCAAGAGATCTGTTGCCGCTGGGGGAAGCCGGACGTCGACCTAATGGCGTCCCGGCACAACAACAAGGTCCCGGCATTCATGGCACGGTCTCAAGATCACAGAGCTCTGGCGGCAGACGCATTAGTTCAGGATTGGTCGCAGTTTCGGCTGCCTTATGCATTTCCTCCTCTGGCACTGCTGCCCAGAGTATTACGCAAGATCAGGTCCGACTGCCGCCGCGCCATCCTCATCGCCCCAGACTGGCCGAGGAGGTCGTGGTACCCGGATCTGTGGCATCTCACGGTGGGTCAGCCGTGGGCACTACCAGACCGTCCAGACTTACTGTCTCAAGGGCCATTTTTCCATCTGAATTCTGCGGCCCTCAACCTGACTGTGTGGCCATTGAGTCCTGGATCCTAGCGTCTTCAGGATTATCTCAAGAGGTCATTGCCACTATGAGACAGGCCAGGAAACCAACGTCCGCCAAGATCTACCACAGGACGTGGAGGATCTTCTTATCCTGGTGCTCTGATCAGGGTTTTACTCCCTGGCCATTTGCCTTGCCCACTTTTCTGTCCTTCCTTCAATCCGGAATGGAAAAGGGTTTGTCTCTCGGCTCTCTTAAGGGACAAGTCTCGGCGCTCTCTGTGTTTTTTCAAAAGCGTCTAGCCAGGCTTCCGCAGGTACGCACGTTCCTGCAGGGGGTTTGCCACATAGTCCCTCCTTACAAGCGTCCGCTAGAACCCTGGGATCTGAACAGGGTGCTAACGGCTCTTCAGAAACCACCTTTCGAGCCAATGAGAGATTTCTCTTTCACGCCTTTCGCAGAAGGTGGTCTTCCTAGTGGCAGTCACATCACTTCGGAGAGTGTCTGAGCTAGCTGCACTGTCATGCAAAGCCCCCTTCCTGGTGTTTCACCAGGACAAGGTGGTTCTGCGTCCGGTCCCGGAATTTCTCCCTAAGGTGGTATCCCCTTTTCATCTCAATCAGGATATCTCCTTACCTTCTTTTTGCCCTCATCCAGTTCACCAATGTGAAAAGGATTTGCACTTGTTAGATCTGGTGAGAGCACTTAGACTCTACATTTCTCGTACGGCGCCCCTGCGCCGCTCGGATGCGCTCTTTGTCCTTGTCGCTGGCCAGCGTAAAGGGTCGCAGGCTTTCAAGTCAACCTTGGCTCGGTGGATCAAGGAACCGATTCTTGAAGCCTACCGTTCTTCTGGGCTTCCGGTTCCTTCAGGGCTGAAAGCCCATTCTACCAGAGCCGTGGGTGCGTCCTGGGCATTGCGGCACCAGGCTACGGCTCAGCAGGTGTGTCAGGCGGCTACCTGGTCGAGTCTGCACACTTTCACGAAACACTATCAGGTGCATACCTACGCTTCGGCAGATGCCAGCCTAGGTAGGCGAGTCCTTCAGGCGGCGGTTGCCCACCTGTAGGAAGGGGCCGTTTTTCGGCTCTTTTACCGAGGTATTCTTTTACCCACCCATGGACTGCTTTTGGACGTCCCAATTGTCTGGGTCTCCCAATGGAGCGACAAAGAAGAAGGGAATTTTGTTTACTTACCGTAAATTCCTTTTCTTCTAGCTCCTATTGGGAGACCCAGCACCCGCCCCTGTTCCCTTCGGGCTGTTGTTCTTTTGTGTACACATGTTGTTCATGTTGAATTGTTCTTGGTTCATGGTTTTCAGTTCTCCGAACATCCTTCGGATTGAATTTACCTTAGACCAATTTATAAGTGTCCTCCTTCCTGCTTTTGCACCAAAACTGAGGAGCCCGTGATGCACGGGGGGGTGTATAGGCGGAGGGGAGGGGTTACACTTTTTAAAGTGTAATACTTTGTGTGGCCTCCGGAGGCAGAAGCTATACACCCAATTGTCTGGGTCTCCCAATAGGAGCTAGAAGAAAAGGAATTTACGGTAAGTAAACAAAATTCCCTTCGTGCGCTTTAAATCGCTGCAGAAATGTCCGTAGTGAAGCCGATTCCATGCGCTCTGCCTGCAGCTCCTGCCATAGACAGAGCAGGAGCTGCCGGCAAAGCGCACGTAAGAAGTGACATGTCACTTCTTTTTACGCAGCGCTTCGGCAGTAGCCGAAGCGCTGCGCTCTAAAACGCCACGTGCGCACGGCCCCTGCACAATCTCCATAGACTGTGCAGGGGACGCAGGACGCATGCAGTTACGCTGCGCTACAAAGCGCAGCGTAACTGCATGTATTTACGCAACGTGCGCACATAGCCTTATACTCACCTAAACCGGTCGCTGCGGTGGATGTGGCTCAGATGGGCGTCTTCGTCCTCCAGTGCCGGCGCCTCCTTGTTTGGTCATCTTCGTCCTCCTTCTGAAGTCTGTGTGCATGACACGGCTCGTCATACACACTCGCCGGTCCTTTGAGCTGCCCTGCTCAGGACCTGAATACTGGTGAGTGTGTATGACGTCGGACCCGTCATGCACCGCGGCTTAAAAAGGACAACAGAGGGGGCGACAAAGATGGCCGAAAGAGACTGCGCCGGGACCGGAGGATGAAGACTGCCATCTGAGCCGCAGCGACCGGTTTAGGTAAGTATTATAAAGTGTTTATTTCTTCAGCGCTCTATTGGGAGACCCAGACGATTGGGTATAGCTACTGCCCTCCGGAGGCCACACAAAGCACTACACTAAAAAGTGCAAGGCCCCTCCCCTTCTGGCTATACCCCCCCGTGGTATCACGGGTTCTCCAGTTTTCAAGCTTTGTGCGAAGGAGGTCAGACATCCACGCATGGCTCCACAGATTTTAGTCAGCAGTAGCTGCTGACTATTTCGGATGGAAGAAAAGAGGGCCCATATAGGGCCCCCAGCATGCTCCCTTCTCACCCGTGGATGGTGTTGTAAGGTTGAGGTACCTATTGCTGGTACAGGGGCTGGAGCCCCACATGCTGTTTTCCTTCCACATCCCCTTGTAGGGCTCTGTGGAAGTGGGATCCTGCCGGCCTCTAAGCTCTGACGCCGGGCTCCATCCACAGACCCATAGCACCTGATGGATACGGAGCAGGAGTACAATCAGGGACAAGGCCCTGCATCATACAGGTACTCTGTGTCCCCGGCAGGCACAGACACACTCCGGGCTGGCTGGGTGTTGTAGTGCGCCGGGGACCGTAACGATTGAGTTGGTGTTCCTGCAGTTTACTGGGGGACTTTTGTGTTGTGGGAACGCAGCGCCGACCCCCACTGGACCGGCGGCGCTGCTGTGACTTGTAGTGCGCCGGGGACACGCCGACCGCGCTTTTACGGCGGCGGCGTTTATAAATCCAGTCCCCGGCTTTTGCGGCCTAGCTCCGCTTCGTTCCCGCCCCCACCCTGTCAATCAGGGTAGGGGAGAGACGCTGTTTCGCAGCAGCGACGAGGGCTGGAGCCTGATTTACATGCTCCAGCCCTCTCACTAGGCACAGAGGGAAGCAGGCTTCCCGCTCTTAGTCAGGAACGCCCAGGGCCCGCCCCCCCTCCTCTCCCAGGACGCCGGCAGCCATTACATGCAGTCTGGCTGGAGGAAGGACGCAAGGCTCTGGGAGACCTGGACTAGGGGGCTTTTGGCGACCACACACCCGCTCTTAAGCGGGCGGTAAGCGGCATTTCAGCTGGCCCCTCTAGTGCCTCAGTGTGTATTGGTGTACTGTGTCACCAGATATATATATTTATTTATTTTTTGCACTGTGAGGTCGCTTCCTGGCTGGATACCCCAGATCGCTCTGAGGAGGCAGCAACATGTCATCCACAAAACGCAAGGCTGCCAAGGCTAGGGCTGTGTACACTGCGTGTGCTGCATGTGGGGCTGCTCTACCAGCAGGTTCCAAAGACCCCCATTGTGTGCAATGCTCAGATCCGGTGCTGCTTCGCCAGCCGGAGTCCGGAGGGGTAGTGACCCAGGCTGAGACGCTTGTAAGTCCTGCCCCGGTGTCAGGGACAGACTTTGCAGTTTTTGCTGATGGAATGTCTGTGACTATGGCAAAAATCCTTGAAACTTTGCAATCCATGACTGGGGCTCAGTCTATGGACACGGCGAGGTCTCTGTCCTCTAATCCCCCTCAGTTGGAATTAATCCAGACTGCAAGGGGGTCCCCGGCTTCCCAGGCTGAGTATTATGACTCAGATGATAGCCCCAGCCACCCTAAGCGAGCTCGCTGGGAAAGACCCTCAACGTCATCACACTGCTCAGGGTCTCAGCGCAATCAGTCGCCCTGTGATGCGTCTGAAGAGAGTGATCAGGAGTCTTATCCTGGAACCCCTCTCAATCTGGATACCCCGGATGGGGACGCCATGGTAAACGAGCTTATCTCAGCCATCAATAGACTGTTGGATATTTCTCCCCCAGCTCCTTCTGCAGAGGAGGCAGCTGCAGAGCAGGAGAAGTTTCGTTTCCTCTATCCCAAGCGTAAATTGAGTGCTTTCTTGGATCACTCTGACTTCAGAGAGTCAATCCAGAAACACGACGCTCATCCAGAAAGGCGTTTCTCTAAACGTTCTAAGGATACACGTTTTCCTTTCCCCCCTGATGTGGTCAAGCGCTGGACCCAGTGTCCAAAAGTAGACCCCCCGATTTCCAAACTTGCAGCTAGATCCATAGTTGCAGTGGAGGATGGCGCTTCACTTAAGGATGCCAATGACAGACAGATGGACCTTTGGTTAAAATCTGTCTATGAAGCTATCGGCGCGTCGTTTGCTCCAGCATTCGCAGCCGTATGGGCACTCCAAGCTATTTCAGCTGGTTTGGCAAAAGTGGATGCTATCATACATCCAGCGGTGCCGCAAGTGGCGTCCCTTACCTCGCAGATGTCTGCGTTTGCGTCTTACGCTATCAATGCGGTCCTAGAATCTACCAGCCGCACCTCAATGGCGTCCGCCAATTCGGTAGTTTTGCGCAGAGCCTTGTGGTTAAAGGACTGGAAAGCAGATGCTGGTTCCAAAAAATGTTTAACCAGCTTGCCTTTATCTAGAGATAGACTGTTTGGCGAGCCATTGGCTGACATCATTAAACAGTCCAAGGGTAAAGACTCTTCCTTACCCCAGCCCAGATCAAGCAAACCTCAGCAGAAAAAATGGCAGCAGAGGTTTCAGTCCGTTCGAGGTTCGGGCAAGACACAATTCTCCTCGTCCAAAGGGACTCAGAGGACGCAAAGAGTCTCAGATTCCTGGCGGGCTCACGCACGCCCCAAGAAAGCAAATGGAGGAACCGCTTCCAAAGCGGCTACCTCATGACTTCCAGCCCCCCCCCTCCGCATCTCCGGTCGGGGGCAGGCTCTCCCGCTTTTCCGACATTTGGATGTCACAGGTCAAAGACCGGTGGGTGACAAACATTTTGTCTCGCGGGTACAGAATCGAGTTCAGTTCTCGTCCTCCAGCTCGGTTCTTCAGAACCTCCCCACATCCAGACCGAGCAGATGCCCTGCTGCAGGCGGTGGACTCCCTAAGAGCGGAAGGAGTAGTGGTTCCTGTACCGCCTCAGGAACAAGGGCGAGGGTTTTACTCCAATCTCTTTGTGGTTCCAAAAAAGGACGGCTCGTTCCGTCCTGTTCTGGATCTAAAGCTGCTCAACAAACATGTGCACGCCAGACGGTTCCGGATGGAAACCCTCCGCTCTGTCGTTGCCTCAATGTCTCAAGGAGACTTCCTTGCCTCAATAGACATCAAAGATGCTTATCTCCACGTGCCAATTGCTACAGAACATCAACGTTTTCTACGTTTTGTGATAGGAAACGACCATCTTCAGTTCGTAGCTCTGCCATTCGGTCTGGCGACAGTCCCCCGGGTCTTCACCAAGGTCATGGCGGCGGTGGTAGCAGTCTTGCACTCTCAGGGACACTCGGTGATCCCTTACCTAGACGATCTACTTGTCAAGGCACCCTCTCAAGAGGCATGCCAACTCAGTCTACATGCTACGCTGGAGACTCTACAGACGTTCGGATGGATCATCAACTTTCCAAAGTCGAATCTGTCACCGTCACAGTCGCTAACGTATCTTGGCATGGAGTTTCATACTCGAGCAGCGAGAGTGAAGCTTCCGCTGAACAAGCAGCGGTCCCTACAGACAGGGGTGCAATCCCTCCTTCAAGGCCAGTCGCACCCCTTACGGCGCCTCATGCACTTCCTCGGGAAGATGGTGGCAGCCATGGAAGCAGTTCCCTTTGCGCAGTTTCATCTGCGCCCACTTCAATGGGACATTATCCGCCAATGGGACGGGAAGTCAACGTCCCTGGACAGGAAAGTCTCTCTTTCCCAGACGGCCAAGGACTCTCTACAATGGTGGCTCCTTCCCACCTCATTGTCTCAGGGAAGATCCTTCCTGCCCCCATCCTGGGCAGTGGTCACGACAGATGCGAGTCTGTCAGGGTGGGGAGCAGTGTTCCTCCACCACAGGGCCCAGGGGACGTGGACTCCGCAGGAGTCCACCCTTCAGATCAATGTTCTGGAAATCAGGGCAGTGTATCTTGCCCTACTGGCCTTCCAACAGTGGCTGGAAGGAAAGCAGATCCGAATCCAGTCGGACAACTCCACAGCGGTGGCATACATCAACCACCAAGGAGGGACGCGCAGTCGGCAAGCATTCCAAGAAGTCCGGCGCATTCTAATGTGGGTGGAGGACACAGCATCCACCATATCCGCGGTTCACATCCCAGGCGTAGAAAATTGGGAAGCAGACTTCCTCAGTCGCCAGGGCATGGACGCAGGGGAGTGGTCCCTTCACCCGGACGTGTTTCAGGAAATCTGTCGCCGATGGGGAGTGCCGGACGTCGACCTAATGGCGTCCCGGCACAACAACAAGGTCCCGGCATTCATGGCGAGGTCGCGCGATCAAAGAGCTCTGGCGGCAGACGCATTAGTTCAAGATTGGTCGCAGTTCCGGCTCCCATACGTCTTCCCACCTCTGGCACTCTTGCCCAGAGTGTTACGCAAGATCAGATCCGATTGCAGCCGCGTCATACTCGTCGCCCCAGACTGGCCGAGGAGATCGTGGTATCCGGATCTGTGGCATCTCACGGTCGGTCGACCGTGGTCACTGCCAGACCGACCAGACTTACTGTCCCAAGGGCCGTTTTTCCATCAGAATTCTGCGGCCCTGAACCTGACTGTGTGGCCATTGAGTCCTGGATCCTAGCGTCTGCAGGATTATCCCAAGGAGTTGTAGCCACAATGAGACAGGCTAGAAAGTCGACTTCTGCTAAGATCTACCACAGAACGTGGAAGATTTTCTTATCCTGGTGTTCCGCTCAGGGAGTGTCTCCCTGGCCATTTGCATTGCCCACTTTTCTTTCTTTCCTGCAATCGGGGTTAGAAAAGGGCTTGTCGCTCAGCTCCCTTAAAGGGCAAGTATCGGCACTATCCGTGTTTTTTCAGAAGCGTCTAGCACGTCTTCCTAAGGTGCGCACGTTCCTGCAGGGGGTCTGTCATATTGTGCCCCCGTACAAGCGGCCGTTAGATCCATGGGATCTGAACAGGGTTCTAGTTGCTCTCCAGAAGCCGCCTTTCGAGCCTCTGAAGGAAGTTTCCTTTTCTCGCCTGTCACAGAAAGTGGCGTTTCTTGTTGCGATCACATCGCTTCGGCGAGTGTCGGAGCTGGCAGCTCTGTCATCCAAGGCTCCCTTCCTGGTGTTCCACCAGGACAAGGTAGTGCTGCGCCCCATTCCGGAGTTTCTCCCTAAGGTCGTCTCCTCGTTTCATCTTAATCAGGATATATCCTTGCCTTCCTTTTGTCCTCATCCGGTTCACCGGTATGAAAAGGACTTACGTTTGCTGGATCTGGTGAGAGCACTCAGAATCTACATTTCCCGCACGGCGCCCATGCGCCGTTCCGATGCACTTTTTGTCCTTGTCGCTGGTCCGCGCAAGGGGTTGCAGGCTTCTAAAGCCACCCTGGCTCGATGGATCAAAGTACCAATTCTAGAGGCCTACCGTTCTGCGGGGCTTCCGGTTCCTTCAGGGCTAAAAGCCCACTCAACCAGAGCCGTGGGTGCGTCCTGGGCATTACGACACCAGGCTTCGGCTCAACAGGTGTGCCAGGCAGCTACCTGGTCGAGTCTGCACACTTTCACCAAACATTATCAGGTGCATACCTATGCTTCGGCGGATGCCAGCTTAGGTAGAAGAGTCCTGCAGGCGGCAGTGACATCCCCATAGGGGAGGGCTGTTTTGCAGCTCTAACATGAGGTATCTCTTTACCCACCCAGGGACAGCTTTTGGACGTCCCAATCGTCTGGGTCTCCCAATAGAGCGCTGAAGAAGAAGGGAATTTTGTTACTTACCGTAAATTCCTTTTCTTCTAGCTCTTATTGGGAGACCCAGCACCCGCCCTGTTGTCCTTCGGGATTTTTTTGTTGTATTGCGGGTACACATGTTGTTCATGTTGAACGGTTTTTCAGTTCTCCGACGTTATTCGGAGTTAATTTGTTTAAACCAGTTATTGGCTTCCTCCTTCTTGCTTTGGCACTAAAACTGGAGAACCCGTGATACCACGGGGGGGTATAGCCAGAAGGGGAGGGGCCTTGCACTTTTTAGTGTAGTGCTTTGTGTGGCCTCCGGAGGGCAGTAGCTATACCCAATCGTCTGGGTCTCCCAATAAGAGCTAGAAGAAAAGGAATTTACGGTAAGTAACAAAATTCCCTTCATTCTACACAGTGGCCTAGTCTCTTATATACAGCATCTTAGAATGCCGTATATAAGAGCCCACTGGTGGTTGCCGCAGCTTATAGGCCGCAAATCCGGTGCCAGGTTCCCTTTTAATGTTTATTTGCTTAATGAAGGATATTTATTATCTTAGGCGCCTTCTTTAGAGGAAGGTCTGGGTTATAGCAGTGTATGTTATGACATGAGATGGCAGTATAATCCTGTGACACCTGTACTCGCCTTTTCTACACTGCGCTATTAATAGGAGCCCTCTCATGTGATGACGACTATTGTCAATGATATAGCCATATTCATACATATTACACCGCAGCGCTTCTTGTGGGAGAGAACAGCACAATACTTTCTACGTGTGTGGCGGGAATATGAGTCACATAATTCGGCATTGTTCATTCAGTTCTCGCGTCAGCCACTTCTGCTCATGTTTCTTACGTATAAAGGGATCTTCCATTGTCATTTATCATCTAACTTGTTCTTTCTTTTTAAGATTATTCCTTCCCGTACATCATTCTGGTGTTGTCGCTAATAACGCTGGCTGTGTATATGTCTGCATCAGAGATAGAGGTACGTACAGACTCGTATGATTGCACTGAAGATATCAGCAGCAGCGCTGCCTTTCTATATTGTCATCAGACATTTTGGAGTTTAGCAATTACCTTTCTTTAGTTCACACCTTTTGTATTCGGTGGACTTCAAATTGCATCTTGGTATATTTGTACTAAGTTATTATGGCCATCTTTGAGATTAGAACTTTCCTCTGAATTCAGCTCTAGTCTTACATCGATTGTGTATGGGAGAACTTCAAGTCAGCAAATGCAATGATTTTGGCAGGACTGGTCATCCACCTAACGTGTATAGTAACTGCCTGACAGATGATGTCAGGGAAGGAAAGGATTAAAGGGGTATGTCCATCTCCAAGATCCTATCCCAATATTTAGTAGGTGTAATAATAATAATACTAGAAAAGAGAACCTGCGGCACATTAACAACAATGCAGAGCCAACCACAATATAATAAAGGGTGTTGGACCCATACCACTCCACAATTCATATAAACATAGGAGGACAACGACGTACGTTTCGCAAAGGATTATGGTCGCTTATTCATGGGTAAGTGTGTCTAAATGTGTCTGCAAGACCTTTTTGTATCCATAGTGACGATCACATGATCGTCACTATATCCAACATATATGCAGACACATTTAGACACAACCATGAATAAGCGACCATAATCCTTTGCGAAACATACGTCGGGTCCTCCACGCGGAGCTCCTATCCCACCGGCTGGCTGTGTGCACTGGCGCCTTAGGTATATCCCATTACTTTTAACTTTTCCTTGATGGCGGTAAAACTCTTTACCCAGTGATTACTTATAGGTTATCTAGGGATAAGAGTGTATATCCAGTTACCACCGTTTGCCTCCCCACCGTACTACCTCATTTATATAATTAACTTCTATTTTTATATGTATTTATTGTTGTCACATGGAAATGCAAATTGTACTTATTTTTTAATATTTTGTTCTAATAAAATTGTATTTTAAACTTTTCACCTTAAAACTCCGTTGTTCTCCTATGTTTATTGTAATAATAATAATAGCAAATACCTCCAATTAGAAATGTAGTATAGTTCTCCTGATCAGACATGTCTCTAACCTCATGTGCAGGGAATTGCAGCTTAGGTATCCATGGTTACGACCACTCAGTGAGTTAGTTGCTCGTGGTCGTAACATAGATACCCAAGCTACAATACCCTTCAAGTGAGGTAAGACATGGTTATATCAGGAGAACATTTCTACATTTCTAATTGGAGGTATTTGCTAATATTATTATTACATTTACGTCATATTGGGATAGGATCCTGGAGATGGAAATAACATTAAGTTTAATCCTATTGTTGTCTGGGAAGATAAACTATTGCCAGATGAATCAACCCTCTGACCACCAAAAACATGAAGGTTCAGATGAGCTTAGCATTCATGTGTATGTAGGAGTCGGCCGAATAATTGTTAACGTCAATAGGCACCTTTTAAAGGGAACCTGTCACCAGTTTTATGGCCACCACCGGGCTCTTATATACAGCATGTTAGAATACTGTATATAAGAGACCAGGCCGCTGTGTAGAACGTAAAAAACACTTTATAATACTCACCTAAACCGGTCGCTGTGGTGGGCGGCGCTGTTCTCCGGGATCGGCGCCTCCTCTCTCGGCCATCTTGCTCCTCAGTCTTCTGAAGCCTGTGTGCATGATGCGTCCACGTCATACACATGCGCCAGCACTGAGGTTTTTTATGTTGTCACAGCGGCCTGGGCTCTTATATACAGCATGTTAGAATGCTGTATATAAGAGCCCGGTGGTGATGGCCGCAGCTTATAGGCCATAAAACTGGTGACAGGTTCCCTTTTTAAGGGATTATTCCCCAAATTGTAAGTGTGATGGGGGATAACTTAGTGATCGCTGGGGGTCCGACCACTGGCACTGACTGATTCTAGGAAGCACTCTCTTCAGAGCCCAACTCAAGCGGAGTGGATTAGAGTATGCTCGCCCTCAGCAACATTTATTGTCTAAAGGAACTGCTGGAGAAAGCCAAATACAGAGCTCTGTTATTTCTGGCAGTCCTGTAACCAATGAATGGAGCAGAGGTGCACATGCTCAGCCTCCACTATCCCTTGTGTGTGGGACTGCAAAGTACAGCGCCGCCAGCGTACTAGACCTGTCAGTCCCATAAACAATGGAGCGGAGGTGGAGAGTGCAGCTTTAAATCTATGTGAATGATGGGGGAATATAAGCTTAGATATCTCAATCAGTCCTGTACACTTTGAATGTAGCGGCAGTGCATGGATGACCGCTGCTGCTTACTAACAGGAGGATCTGGGACCCCCATTATTGTCATCAGGGGTCTCAGCAGTGGATAGAGAAAGTCCAGCTCACCATCACTGCTGACCACCTCCTGTTCAGAGCTCAGGCATTGCCTGAATTAAAGCAAATATAAAAGTAGAGACGTCCGGCTCTATGAACACATTCTTCCTTATAACTTGAAAATTTCATACATGTAATGTAATATCAGATATCATTTGTGATATCTGATGTCCCATGTATGAAATTTTCAAGAAATGAAGCATCTGTTCATTGAGCCGGACGTCTCTACTTTTAGATTTGTCCCAGAGGTGGACCCCTAATCATCTATGCATCACCTATTTTGCTGTTAGGTGATAATTTGATTATGGGACAACCCTTTAAGGCCCCTTTACGCTAAACAACTTACCAGCGATCCCAACAACGATACAACCTGATAGGGATCGCTGGTAAGTTGCTAGGAGGTTGCTGGTGAGAGGTCACACAGTCAGACGCTCCAGCGATCCCACCAGCAACCTGACCTGGCAGGGATCGCTGGAGCATCGCTACACGGGTTGCTGGTGAGCTGTCACCAGCAACCAGTGACCAGCCCCCAGCGATGCACTGAAGCGATGCTGCGCTTGGTAACTAAGGTAAATATCGGGTAACCAACCCGATATTTACCTTGGTTACCAGCGCACGCAGCTACACGTGCACAGAGCAGGGAGCAGCGCACACTGCTTAGCGCTGGCTCCCTGCTCTCCTAGCTACAGTACACATCGGGTTAATTACCCGATGTGTGCTGTAGCTACACGTGCAGGGAGCAGCGCACACTGCTTACCGCTGGCTCCCTGCTTTCCTAGTTACAGCACACATCGGGTTAATTACCCGATGTGTGCTGTAGCTACACGTGCAGGGAGCAGCGCACACTGCTTAGCGCTGGCTCCCTGCTCTCCTAGTTACAGCACACATGGGGTTAATTACCCGATGTGTACTCTGCTACACGTGCAAGGAGCAGGAGCCGGCACTGACAGTGAGAGCGGCGGAGGCTGGTAACGAAGGTAAATATCGGGTAACCAAGGACAGGGCTTTTTGGTTACCCGATGTTTACCGTGGTTACCAGTGTCCGCAGAAGCCGGCTCCTGCTGCCTGCACATTTAAGTCCCCTTTACACACTGAGACTTTCTAGCGATCATGCTGCACAGCGGGAAACAAAGGGCCAAAGAATGGTCCTGAACGATTTGTAGCGATCAGCAACTTCACAGCGGGGACCAGGTCGCTGATGTGTTTCACACACTGCAATGTCGCTGGGGAGGTCGCTATTACGTCACAAAACCGGTGACATTACAGCGATGTCGTTTGCGATGTTGCAGTGTGTAAAGCCACCTTTTAGTCTTAAAAGGGAACCAGTCACCAGGATTTTTGTATATAAGCTAAAGCCAGTGCTATACTGGCAGTATCAGGCTGATTCTATACATACCTGTATTGGGCAGCTCAGATGTATAGGTTTTGAAATCCAAAAAAGTAAAGTTAATAAAATTAGCTGCTTGTTGAGTGGCAGTTGCAATGGAGCAGATAATGTATAGAGGGAGGGGATAACTATGAATATATGATCTGCTCCAGTGCAACTGTCACTCAACAAGCAGCTAATTTTATTAACTTTACTTTTTTGGATTTCAAAACCTAAACATCCGAGCTACCACTACAGGTATGTATAGAATCAGCCTGATAGTGCCAGTATAGCACTGGCTTTAGGTTATATACGAAAATCCTGGTGATTGGTTCCCTTTTAAGTGTGTGTACCACAAGTACCGATCATATTTTCTTTATCGTTCCTATGGGAGACCCAGACCATGGGTGTTTAGCTTCTGCCTCCGGAGGACACACAAAGTACTACACTCAAAAGTGTAGCTCCTCCCTCTGAGCATATACACCCCCTGGAGAAACCAGATCTAGCCAGTTCATTGCTTTGTGTTCAGGAGACATACATCCACACATGCATTCTCATCTGATTTTTCATTTTTGGAAAGAGTTTGAAGAAAAGCGGGTCCAAGTCTGGACCCCCGGCATGTCCCTTCTCACCCCACTGTGTCGGCGGTGCTGTTAAGGTTGATTACAAGGCTGGAGCCTTACATGCCGCGCTCCTTCATCATCCCTCGGGCTCTGGCTTGAAGTGGGAGCCAGCACGGTTCTCCATGCTTGCAGGAGACCGGTCTCCATCCGCAGCCCTTCAGGATCCTGCTGGACGGAGCACTCATCCCCAGGGACCTGGCCCTGCGTCTCAGCAAGCTAAGTACCTGAGACGTTTATATTCTGGGGGTCCCTGTATTTTATTATGGTGGGAGAGTGTGCTGAGTGAGTTTTCTAACATTTCCGGCCGGTTCTCTGGCTTTCGCCTGAGAACCGCGCCGATGGTGCCTGCGCGCCGGCCGCACAGCTCAAATTTAGGCCCCGGCGTCGCCGGAGGCCTACTTTCGTTTTCACTGCCCTCGCATGTCATTCATGCAGAGGGACAGTGCGGCTCCGCCCAGCGGCCGATTTGCACAGGGGAGAGACACTCCTCTCTGAGTACGTGTCTCCTCCCCTGTAAATCTCTTTGGCCCTCCAGATCCCGCTCTCAGAGTTGGCCCCGCCCCCTCTCCTCGCTCCGGCGCCATTTTATCAGCGTTTTTCTCTGCGATCATCACTGGCTGCAGCATCCCTGCTGAGGTGCTTGGGGGTCCGGGCTTTGGGATCTGGACGGCACACAACACCGCTCCAGCGGTCTGGTAAGCCACAACCTTTGGTTGTGGGCCTCTGTATATACTCTCTGGGGGTCACTCTAGCAGAGCCCCTACTTCAGCAGCATGTCTCACACGAGGAGCAAGGCTCCAAAGCTATATTCAGTATGCACTGCATGTAAGCTCGTGCTGCCTGATCCGAGCACATTTCCACATTGTGATGCCTGCTCTAACCTGGCGGTGCCTCAGCGTGGAGTCTCACCCCCAGTGGTCTCTCAGGCTGCTCCTGCGGCTGAACCCCCGGCTTGGGTAGAATCCTTAACCAGGTCTATCTCCCAGTCTTTTGCCGACTCCATGGAACAGCTGTCCCGGACTTTGCTGAACATGCATCAGCCCCCTTCACAGGGTGCCTCTGCTGCTAGGGCTCTCTCAGCGGAGCTCACAGAGGATTCTTCATCTGGTCCCAGGCCCCGTCCTCCTAAGAGGAGACGTAGGGCTTCCTCCCCTTCCTCGCCCGCGGCTCTGTTTCAGAGGCTGACTCGCAGGACGAGGAGGATGCCTTTACAGGGGGCTCGGATGCTACCTCCATGTGCCCCATTGATCTGTCCGAAAATGACTCAGATGTTAGCGATTTGATTGCGTCCATTAATTCTGTACTGGATCTCAATCCGCCAGTATCAGAGGAGCAACCCTCTCTGGCAGAAAAGCACCAGTTTACCTTGCCTAAGAGGACAAAGAGTGTTCTTTAACCACTCCAGTTTTCAAGCCGCTGTGACCAAACCCAGGGCCTGTCCTGACAAACGCTTCCCAAAGCGTGGTTCTGATGACCGTTTTCCCTTTCCACCTGAGGTGGTCAAGGAGTGGGCTCATTCACCAAAGGTAGACCCCCCGGTGTCTAGACTTTCAGCCCGGACCGTGGTATCAGTGGCTGATGGCACCTCTCTTAAGGATTCCACTGACCGTCAGGTTGACCTTCTGGCCAAATCTGTATATGAGGCGGCAGGGGCCTCGTTCTCCCCATCTTTTGCAGCAGTGTGGGCTCTCAAAGCCATCTCTGCTTCTCTAGAGGAGATGCATTCCCTCGCCAGGGAATCTATGCCCGAGATGGTTGCCTTAACTTCCCAAGCTTCCGCTTTTTCATCCTATGCCATGTCTGCCATGCTGCAGCCCTCTCACCGCACTGCGGTGGCTCCGGCTAATTCCCTCGCTATCCGCAGGATCTTGTGGCTTCGAGAGTGGAAGGCAGATGCTTCTTCAAAGAAGTACCTTGCTGGGCTCCCTTTTGCTGGGACCAGGCTATTCGGTGAACAACTGGATGAAATTATTAAGGAAGCTACTGGCGGGAAGAGTACTTCCATGCCACAAACCAAAACCAGGAAACCTGTCCAGGGTAGGAACCAGTCGAGGTTTCGTTCCTCCAACTGGTCGTCCTCAAAGCCCTCGGCCTCGTCCACTAACTCAGCCAAGGACCAAAAATCCAACTGGCGCGTCCACAGAAGACCGCAGGAGCTGCTGCCACTAAGGCAGCCTCCTCGTGACTATCTGTCCGCGCCAGCAACGTCCTTAGTCGGTGGCAGGCTCTCCCACTTTGGCGACGCGTGATTTCAACACGTCTCCGATCAGTAGGTGTGGGATGTCATCTCCCACGGCTACAGGATAGAATTCTCTTCCAGCCCGCCAAACAGATTTTTTCTGTCAACTCCCCTCTGTTCCAAGGCCGCCGCCTTCTCTCAGGTTGTGGCATCCTTGAAGGCCAACGGAGTAATTGTACCGGTTCCCACCCGGGAACGGTTCAGAGGTTTCTACTCAAATCTTCCTAGTCCCCAAAAAGGAAGGTTCCTTCTGGCCCATCCTGGATCTCAAGCTTCTCAACAAGCATGTTCAGGTGCGGCTTATTCGTATGGAATCTCTGCGGTCAGTCATTGCCTCAATGACCCAAGGGGATTTCCTGGCATCCATCGACATCAGAGATGCCTATCTGCATGTGCCAATTGCAGTTTCACACCAGCGTTGGCTACGTTTCGCAATCGGAGAGGAACATTTCCAATTCGTGGCTCTCCCCTTCGGGTTAGCCACGGCCCCTCGAGTATTCACCAAGGTCATGGCAGCAGTGGTTGCGGTTCTGCACCTACAGGGGTTGGCAGTGATTCCTTACCTGGACGACCTTCTAGTCAAGGCTTCATCCAGCGCAGACTGTCAGCGGAGTGTCTCGCTCACTCTTGCCACTCTAGCCCAATTCGGGTGGATTGTCAATCTGCCCAAATCCACTCTGACTCCGACCCAGAGTCTCACGTACCTAGGGATGCAGTTCGAGACTCTTCCGGCACTTGTGAAGTTGCCCTTGATCAAACAGCAATCCCTCCAATTGGCGGTGCGCTCTCTGCTGAGGTCCCGCCGTTATTCCATCAGGCACCTGATGCAGGTGCTGGGTCAGATGGTGGCGTCAATGGAGGCTGTTCCCTTTGCCCAGTTCCATCTGCGTCCTCTGCAGCTGGACATTCTCCGCTGTTGGGACAAGCGGCCTTCCTCCTTGCACAGGTTAGTGGCTCTGTCGCCACAAGCCAGGAGCTCTCTTCAGTGGTGGCTTCGGCCTCTCTCTCTCTGTCTCAGGGACGCTCCTTCCTGGCTCCGTCCTGGGTGATTCTCACCACGGATGCCAGTCTATCCGGCTGGGGAGCGGTATGTCTCCACCACCGAGCACAAGGCACTTGGACTCCGTCCGAGTCAGCCCTCTCGATCAATGTGCTGGAAACCAGAGCCGTGCTCCTGGCTCTCCTAGCTTTTCACCACCTATTGGTGGGCAAGCACATCCGAGTCCAGTCAGACAACGCGACAGCGGTTGCCTACATCAATCACCAAGGCGGGACACGCAGCCGCCTGACAATGTTGGAGGTACAACGTATCCTTCAATGGACGGAGGACTCCAAGTCCACCATATCCGCAGTCCACATCCCAGGCGTGGAAAACTGGGAAGCAGATTATCTCAGCCGTCAAACCGTGGACAGTGGCGAGTGGTCCCTGCATCCGACAGTGTTTCAGTCAATCTGCCGCAAGTGGGCCACTCCGGACGTGGACCTAATGGCAAACCGTCACAACAACAAGGTTCCGATTTACGTGGCTCGCTCCCACGATCCTCAGGCCTTCGCAGCGGACGCTCTGGTTAAAGACTGGTCCCAGTTTCGGCTGTCCTACGTGTTTCCCCCTCTAGCTCTCTTGCCCAGAGTTCTGCGCAAGATCAGAATGGAGGGCCGTCGAGTCATTCTCATTGCCCCGGACTGGCCCAGGCGAGCTTGGTACCCAGACCTGCTCCATCTGTCCGTAGAGGCGCCGTGGCATCTTCCGGACCGTCCAGACCTTCTCTCACAAGGTCCGTTTTTCCTCCAGAATTCTGCGGCTCTCAGATTGACGGCGTGGCTCTTGAGTCCTGGATCTTGACAGCTTCTGGTATCCCACCTGAAGTCATCTCCACGATGACTCGGGCCCGTAAGTCTTCCTCTGCCAAGATCTATCACAGGACTTGGAAAATTTTCCTGTCCTGGTGTCGTTCTTCTGGCCATTCTCCTTGGCCTTTTTCCTTGCCGATCCTTCTGTCTTTTCTACAGTCCGGTCTGCAGCTGGGACTATCCCTCAACTCTCTCAAGGGACAAGTCTCGGCTCTGTCAGTGCTGTTCCAGCGGCGTATCGCCCGGCTGGCTCAGGTCCGCACCTTCATGCAAGGTGCGTCTCACATCATTCCGCCTTACCGGCGGCCCTTGGATCCCTGGGACCTCAATTTGGTTCTCACGGCTTTGCAGAAACCCCCTTTGAACCTCTTAGGGAGGTTTCTTTGCTTCGTCTTTCACAGAAAGTGGTCTTTCTAGTGGCCATAACGTCCCTTAGGAGAGTATCTGATTTAGCTGCGCTCTCTTCGGAGTCCCCTTTTTTTGGTTTTTCATCAAGACAAGGTGGTTCTCCGTCCGACTCCGGACTTTCTCCCTAAGGTGGTTTCTCCTTTCCACCTTAACCAGGACATTACCCTACCTTCCTTTTGTCCGGCTCCTGTTCATCGCTTTGAAAAAGCGTTGCATACTTTGGATCTGGTGCGTGCGCTCCGGATCTATGTGTCTCTCACCGCTGTTCTTAGGCGGTGCACCTCTCTTTTTGTGCTAACCACAGGTCGGCGCAAGGGCCTCCCTGCTTCTAAGCCGACCTTAGCCCGTTGGATTAGGTCCACCATTTCGGATGCCTACCTGGGTTCTCAGGTGCCTCCCCCGCCGGGGATCAAGGCACACTCGACCAGAGCTGTCGGTGCCTCTTGGGCTTTCAGGCACCAGGCTACGGCTCAGTAAGTCTGTCAGGCTGCCACTTGGTCTAGCCTGCATACCTTTTCGAAGTGCATGCTCATGCTTCGGCAGATGCGAGCTTGGGCAGACGCATCCTTCAGGCGGCTGTCGCCCACTTGTGAAGTTAGGCTCTGCCTACTTCTCAGTTTTTCTGTTTATTCCCACCCATGGACTGCTTTGAGACGTCCCAATGTCTGGGTCTCCCAGAGGAACGATAAAGAAAAAGAGAATTTTGTTTACTTACCGTAAATTCTTTTTCTTATAGTTCCGTATTGGGAGACCCAGCACCCTCCCTGTTGCCTGTTGGCAGTTTCTTGTTCCGCGTGTTATCACCGGCTGTTGTTGTAGACAGAGGCTCCGGTTGTTCCGGTGCTTGCTCTGTTTTTACTTGTGGGTGGCTATTCTCCTTCAGCTTTTGCACTAAACTGGCTAGATCTGGTTATCCAGGGGGTGTATAGGCTCAGAGGGAGGAGCTACACTTTTGAGTGTAGTACTTTGTGTGTCCTCCGGAGGCAGAAGCTATACACCCAATGTCTGGGTCTCCCAATACGGAGCTATAAGAAAAAGAATTTACGGTAAGTAACAAAATTCTCTTTTTAGTTTGATATCTTTTTATATATATTTTATGTTCTGATATTTTATTTTGCAGACTTTTAAGGATCTCCTGGTGAGGAAGAAAAGGCTGGTTGTTCTCTTCAGTCACTGGCTCATTCACGCCTATGGAATAATCTCCATTTCTAGAATGGATAAATTAGAACGGGACTTGCCTCTCCTGGCGTTGGTCCCGGGGCCTACTCTCTTCTACCTGATCACTGCCAAATTTACAGACCCCTCCCGGATACGTCTGGAAGAAGGTAGTGGACATTAACCTGGGGCGAAAATCCCAGGAAAGTGACCTGAAATCTGAAAGCCATGAGCTAAAATGTGGATAACTGAGACTTGTCAGTATGTCTGGACATCTGCAAAGGCACCAAAGGCAATACAATGGAGAGAGCCATGTTGTCGTCTGCTACTCTTTACCCTACGATTTCACAAGGAGCCAATGACTAACAAAAAAAAAAAAAAAATACTTGTTGCCTTCACAGGATGGAGCATTTAGTTTGTGAATAAGCCTTTTAATTTATGCATTTGGTCACTACTACGGCAAATATAACAGAGGGCCACGTTTTCATCAAAATGACTGGCTGCTTCCAATACATGCAAGTAACCAGGACACGTTATTAAAGCCTTTTCCCGTCATCTTCCTATAGACTGTGACACCTTCCATCCTCAAACAAAGCTGCACCCTAATAGTCATCATTAAGATAAGGCACCTAAAGTATTACTAGGGATGGAGGTACCGCCTGGTAGAGCATGCTAGAACTAGAGGACAACGGGATTTAGTAAAATGTAGACGTCTAATTCTGCAGAGCGCTAAAGTAGAGGAGCGGAGTATTTAAAGTAACCTCAAAACGCACACGGCCTTCTTCAGGATCTATGGGCAGAGGCCGTTTCTTCATATTGTGTCTTCTGAACCTTTGTAAAGTTTGATATTTATTTTTGACTTGTTTGTTTTGTGACAGACATACAACGGTAAGTGAATGGGATTTTATTTGTGTTTCTTTTATACTTTTGATTTCTGTAATATAACTTTTTTTGTTGGATGTGCCCGTAAAAAAAAAAAAAAAAACCTGCTTCAGGGAAAGGTTGGAGTTTTCCTGGTTAGTTGGAAGACGCTGTTGCTTTTTTTCCTGAAACGATAATGGAAAAATATGAATTTTATGAAAAATAAAATATTTCCGCAACCAATAAAAATGTATGACTTTTTTTTTTTTTAGAAAAAAATATAAATTTTTATATTTATATATATATATATATATATATATATATATATATATATATATTATGTTATTATTATTTATATATTAAGAAAATACATACACTTATTATTATTATATAATACTAGAAGGTGGCCCGATTCTACGCATCGGGTATTCTAGAATTTACGTATTGTGTAGTTAATGTATGATTTTTGTTATATATATAGATGTTGTTGTGTGTAGTTACCAAGTGTTTGTGTAGGGGCTGTACATGTTCTGGGTGTTGTCTGGGTGTGGCGGGGGGTGAGAGCAGTGTTGTTTGTGTGTTGCGTTGTTTGTGGAGCACTGTGTGTGTGTGTGTTGCGCGGTTTGTGTGGGTGTGTTTTGGTGGGAGGTATGTTTTGTGCAATGTGTGTGTTGTGCGGTATGTGCGTATATTTGTGTGTACCGCGCTGTTTGTGTGTTGGGTGTTGTGTGTGTGCGGCGTTGTCTGTGTGTGTGGGTGTCTGTGTAGGGCGGTGTTTGTGGTTCCCAGTGTGTGTGTGGTGTGTTGTGCAGTGCGTGTGTGGCGGTGTGTGTGTTTTGGGCGGAGATGTGCACCCCCCATCGTGCTCCATCCCCCATGCTGCGCACCCCCCCATAGTGCTCCATCCCCCATGCTGCTCTATCCCCCATGCTGCGCACTCCCAAACATGCTCCATCCCCCATGCTGTGCACTTCCCATCGTGCTCCATCCCCCATGCCGTGCACCCCCCATCGTGCTCCATCCCCCATGCTGCGCACCCCCCATCGTGCTCCATCCCCCATGCTGCGCACTCCCAAACATGCTCAATCACCCATGCTGCGCACTCCCCATCGTGCTCCATCCCCCATGCTGTGCACCCCCCATCGTGCTCCATCCCCCATGCTGCGCACCCCCCATCGTGCTCCAGTCACACATCAGAGAGTATACACGCACACATCTGATCGCATACACACACACACACACACACCCCACACCCCACTTCTCCCTGTGCCCACCAGTGGGCGGTCCCAGCAGCTGTGCTGCACGCCGTGCTCCTCTGCTGACACTCACAGATCCGATCGCATACACACACACACACACACTGACGATATCGCACATACGCGCTCACACACTCACAACATCCGGAGATACCACATGCTTCCGGTCATGTGATCCTCCGGCAGGTCCTGGAAGGTCACTGCACGCACAGGATCGCCGCCGAGAAGCAAGCGATATCACGGGATGTTGTGAGTGTGTGGATGCGATCTGATGTGTGTGTGAGGGGTGTGTTAGAGTGAGTGTGTGTGTCTGTTCTTATGTGTGTGCGTGTGTGTGTGTTCTGCAGCTGCAGGACCTTGATGCGCTCACCTCGGGGCGAGAGGCCATTCCGTGTGGGGGGCGGAGCCTGGGCGAGCGGCCATTCCGTGCGGGGGGGCGGAGCCGAGGCGAGCGGCCAATCCGTGCGGGGGGACGGGGCCGTGGCGAGCCCAGCGGCCAATCCGCTGTTTGTCACCGTAAGGACATGGCCAATCCGTGCAGGGGGGGGGGGGGGGCGAGCTGCCAATCCGTGAGGGGGGAGGAGCCGAGGCGAGCGGCCAATCCGTGCGGGGGGCGGGGCCATGGCAAGCCCAGCGGCCAATCCGCTGTTTGTCACCGTAAGGACACAATTTTGGAGCAAGACAGACAGAATAAGGCAATTATATATATATAGATATAAAAATGCGTGTATTTTTTTTAATTTTGTATCCCTAGTTGCATACCTGCTTTGCTTTGTAATAGAGAAGAGAGTCCCGTAAATTTCTCATACAATATATTATTCAGGTTTCCGACCTTCTCCTCCCTGTTGCCAATTTTTTTTAAGAGCTCGGCGATAGAGTCCAGGGTCTCTTGGTCTCTCTCAGAAAAGTCCTGCAATCACAGCGTTACATGTATATGTGCTGACTACAGCTATAACAGCAGCTTTAACCCTTTTATGACTAGTGGTTGGCAGAATATGGTCACTTGGCCACACACTGTGGCCGGCAAGAGATTGTAGGAGTTTGTCAATTGTGTGACCTGTGTAGGCAGAGAAAGGGAGGATTTAAAGGGGTAGTGCAGATGATGTTAGGACACCCCTCCCAAACCTCCACCCCAACGAAGAATCTGCACCATGAACAGATATTGTGAACATGTCCTATTTTATTGAAGACACATGCCCAATAACTGCCAATCATGCAGAAGTATAGGGAGGTAATGTCATCGGCACCACTTACCTCCAATGTGGAAGTGACAACCCCACTAATAGCATTGGAGTTCAGCCTTTCACATTGTTTTATGCTAAAATCTAAATATAGCTTACCAAAGGGAGAGGGGGGGATGCTGTCTATACGGCTCTGTGTGCGAGCAGCTGGGTGCCTGGTGCCAGCGGCCGGCTGCCCTCTCTGTGCGGGTGGTTGTGCGGACTGCGGTGGCTGTGCTGCGGGTGTCCCAGTATGTCCGTGGTCCCGGCTTCAAATGATGGCGCCGTAAGTCAGCGCGTGTGTAGATGGAGCTCTCATCCAAGAGCTCCATCGGCGCTCTGGGCGCCATCACTTGAAGCCGGGACCGCGGACAGACTGGGACACTCGCCGCACCGGCCTGCTCCACCACTAACCCGCCGCTGCCAGCGCAACCCCTGACTCCTGTGACCCTGCTCTACCACCGCTGCCTCCCCCCTTCAGTAAGACAACACCGGAGTATAAGACGGACCCCTTTTTCTTTTCTTACCTCTAAATTTGGGGTGCATCTTATAAAACGAAAAATACGGTACATTCGTCCTTAGGTGACTATACCCAGCCAAGTTCTGACTGTGATATGCAACCAGAACCCGCCTGTAAATTGAAGACCCCTCACGTTTTCTATGTAGGAGATAACACATTATAATACAGACTTTCTTTCTTGCCTCATTGGGGGACACAGGACCATGGGTGTATGCTGCTGGATCTAGGAGGCAAACACTAGGCAAACAAAAAAAATGAGCTCCAAAAAAAATGCAGTGTACATCCTTCAGCTGACAGGAACCCAACTCAGTTTTTTGCTTAGTGTATGGAGGTGGACATGGATCTGTGGTCAGACCTGCTTTCCACCACCTTTTGTATATTTTGTAATCTTTTCCCCTTTTTTGTTTTTTATATCCCCTCCCTTGGGGACTACTTTGGGACATCCCATGGTCCTGTGTCCCCCAATGAGGCGAGAGAAAAATATTTTTGGGTACTCACTGTAAAATCTGAGCCCTCATTTGGGGGACACAGTTCCCTCTCTAGTTTTCTGCATTTCTTTTTGATTAGACTACTGCTTGTCCACTATACTAAGTGGGCTTCCTGCCAGCTGGTGGATATACACTTCTGTGGAGGAGGTAACTTTGTTTGCCTAGTGTCAACCTCCTAGACCAGAGGTCTCAAACACACGGCCCGCGGGCCACACACGGCCCCTCAGGCTACTTCATGCGGCCCCCAGGCCCATGCCCCTGTTGACAATCGCGGTAGGTGCAGGGGCCGCAGCTACTGTCTGCGCTTTATGTCAGATGAATGTTTTGCCGGCGCTGCGCTCTGAGTCAAGCTCTCTATGCACAACTATTCCTCCAATGACAACTGCCTGACCTCAGCTGCTTACCTCTGATTGGCGGATGGCTACGGCAGCATTTGAAACATTGAGCATAGAGCACTGGACTCTGCACGTGCAGCGCCGGCAAAACATTCATCTGACATAAATTGCTGACAGTGGATACTGCCCCTGTACCGGCCGCGCTAGTCAATGGGGGCACGGGCCTGGGGGCCGCACGAAGCAGAGATGAGGCAGCCGGGGGAACGCGGGACAGGTGAGAAGAATGGTGGTTTTTTTTGTGTGTGTATGTGAAGGACTACACATTAACCCCTTAGCGACCTATGACGTACTGGGTACGTTATGGCTCCCTGGTACTTAAGGCCCCATAACGTACCCAGTACGTCATGGCGAAATCGGAGTCCCGGTGGCTGCGATCGCTTTGCAAATACTTTAGATTCGGGGAGGAGGGTGCCTCAGGAGGGGTGGTGTCTTCTTCCCGGACCTACGGAGGCTGTAACTAGCTGACGAACACCGCTCAGCCAATCACAGCCACTGTAATGTTTGAGCCATTGAAAATGGCTGAAACATTGAAATCCAGCCATGATCAGTGCAGATATAGCACTGATCATTGGCTAGAGCTGGGTGACCTCTGTTTTACCCGCCCCAGCTCTGATTGGGGAGACCGGCCTTGTGACCCATCTCTCCAATCACTGTGGATCTGGGGCCGGAGACCACTCCCCTCAGCTTCACTCCGGCGTCTGTGGAAGCGGAGGAGAGCGATCGGTAAGTTATAGCCACTGCCCCCTTTCAGCCGCCGCCACATTACTATAGGATGGGGACATGACTATAGAATGGGGACATTACTATAGGATGGGCACATTACTATAGAATAGGGACAAGGTGGGCACATGACTATAGGATGGGGACAAGGCTGGGTACATTACAAGGATGGGCACAATACTATTGGATGGGGACATTACTATAGAATGGGGACAAGGTGGGCACATTACTATGGGATGGGCACATTACTATTGGATGGGGACATTACTACAAGGGGACAAGGATGGGAAACATTACTATAAGATAGGGATAAGGCTGGGTACATTACTATAGGATGGGGACAAGGATAGGCACATTACTATAGGATGGGGACATTACTGTAGGATAGGCACATTACTATAGAATGTGACAACTATATGATGCAGACAGTACTACAGGATAGGGAGATTGCTACAAGGGGACAAGGATGAGGCACATTACAATAAGATGGGGACAAGGATTAGCACATTACTGTAGGATGGGGACTAGGATGGGCACATTACAACGAGATGGGGAACATTAGTAAAAGATGTTGGCCAAAATGTCTATATAGTGCTAATCGTAACACTATTAGTTACAAGAAAGGTAAAAAAATGTTGTTACAAAAAACAAAATAAGGCATGACTTTTTTTTACCATCAAAATTTTTTTTTTTATATATTATAATTATATATATATATATACACACACACAATATATATTGATTGTATTTAAACAAAGAATGTGCACATATGTTATAATAAACAAGTGAAAAATGTTCAAAATCAGCGGTCCCAAGGTGTGTAAAAAAAAAAAAAAGTACCAATAAAAATGTCACTTTGTCCTGCAAAGAATGCGGCCCCCCATATTTTTTTTCCCTCTGTGCGGCCCATACACCCAGCCGAGTTTGAGACCCCTGCCCTAGACCCATGGTGTTGTGTCCCCCAATGAGGGCTCCGAGAGAGATATTACGGTGAGTACATATTTTTTCTTTACAATAAGGCACTAGTGATTGATTAGTCTCAAGTTTAATTGTAACTTAAAAAAAAAATGTAAAACCGTTAATTAATAAAAAAAAAATTCTATTAACTCCAAAAATTAAAATTGTACTTATTTTCCCATTTGTAAAAAATAAAATGTGACTGTCTTGTTAAAGTTCAAACACCTAACTATATTTATCCCACATGTAAACACTATAGAAAAGACGTTTTAGTCATTTTGCTTGTTAAAAACTACTGCTCACCCTAAAAAAAACACAAAACTACCGTATATAACAGATTATTATGTATGAAAGTTTGCATAGTAGTCTTAGAGGGAACTAATCACCAGGATTTTCGTATATACTGGCACTATCAGGCAGATTCTCTACACACCCATTCCCTGTAGACTGTGAGCCCTCGCGGGCAGGGTCCTCTCTCCAGTCTGTTTTGTATTGTTAATGATTGTTGTACGTATACCCTCTTTCACTTGTAAAGCGCCATGGAATAAATGGCGCTATAATAATAATAATAATACCACCATTAGTGGGCAGCTCGGATGTTTAGGCTTTCAAATCCAAGAAAGTTTAAAAAATCATCAGCTTCTTGAGTGACAAGTACATCTGAGCAGATAATATATGGGTGGATATTGATATGATTTTCGCCCCCCTGCCTGTTTTTCCTCCCTCTCTGTATAATACTTACAAAAGAGAACAGAGAAAGGGAGGAACAACAGGCAGGGGGGCGCGGGAATCCATATGAATACCCACCCATCCGAGCTGACCACTAATGTAGGTAATGTAGGTATAGAATCAGCCTGATAGTGCCAGTATAAGGCTATGTGCTAAAAAGCTGCGTTCTGAAGCGCATGGTGCCGGCGAGAACGTGCGCTCTGCCTGCAGCTCCTGCCATAGACAGAGCAGGGGCTGCCGGCAAAGCGCATGGAAGAAGTGACATGTCACTTCTTAGAACAAAGCGATTCGGGCAGCAGCCGAAGCGCTGCGTTCTAATATGCCACGTGCGCACGGCCCCTGCACAATCTCCATAGATTGTGCAGGGGACGCAGGACGCATGCAGTTACGCAGCGCTACAAAGCGCAGCATAACTGCATGAATTACGCACACGAGCGCACATAGCCTAACACTGGCTTTAGCTTATACAGGAAAATCCTGGTGATTGGTTCCCTTTAATCACTTTCGTGTGGATTGTTACCTGGTCCCTAATAAGTAGATAAACGGGAAATTATAAAATTATACATTTTATAATTATACATAGTTCCATCTATGGAAAAATAAAAAGGTGACCCAATAAGACGTTTAGTCTTACCACAATCTACCAGGTTATATTTTCCGCACAGTGAATGCTGATAAAGCAAAACCCAAAAAACAATTGGTGACCAAAAGAAGACAAAAACTAATCTTCTCTATTGGAGGAAGTGGAGGAAAAACAGAAGTTAACGGAGTTTTACAAATAATCTTGACAAAAGTATTTATTAGCTGTCCACTGGATAAGTGATTAGTTTTACCTAGAGTCTGCACTGTGTGTTCAGTGACTTCATTGATTTGCTTTAGTTTAGTGCACAGGAATGACAAATCTGCAAGAAATACTTACACTGCAGACAAGGTTGTCTTGGTCCCAGCCTTCATGTAGATGCTCTGAAAAGACACAACACAGTCAGGCAGGGGCTCATTTAGGTATCTGTGTATTTAAACTTGAAACCCTTTCACCGAGGGGTCTAAATGAGCAATTGTTATTCAATAGCTTTATTTAGTATCCGTGGTACTTCCTGCTAAATAACTGATCCATATAATCCTCCAGTTTACTCCAATGGAGAGATCGGTGACATTTACTGTAAATATGCAGTTTATTGTCACCGATGGTGTGATCCATTACACCTGCTAGTGTCATCACTAATTGGACCCTTTATACCGGCTGGTATTGGGTTCAATTGGAGTTATGAAGAAACCTTTAATGTGTAGATATATTATATCCCTTAGTCTATTTAATATTCCTAAACCCCCCCCCCGGGATACACCTCATTCCCCCCTTGTACCCTATAAATTACTATGCTCTCTCAGCTGGCCGCGTCGCATCTTATGTCACTTCTGTAGGAAGGTGACTCCTACCGATATTAGGAAATCCAGCATATATGAGGCCACCAATGGAAAATTATGCTGCCCTGATGGAATGACCAGCCGTCCAATTACATGCCTTGTCTATGGAACTGGTTCATCCCCTTGAAGTGCAGCATCGGGACGGCTTGACTCCGCCCCCTTTTTGGTGACTTCTATACTTGGAGTGATCCGTCAGTGGGCATTGTTGATATAATATCTAAGATGATGATATGCGGCTTTATGACTTTAATACACGCCCAACGATTGGCTAGAGGGACTTTGTTATGGGTTAATGGAGCTTTTTCACCCATCCGCTTTGTCTTTCCCCGGATTGGGGGCGTGTTCTTTTGCTGGTGCATGAGTGATCGGGTTTTGGGCCAATGGAGCTTGAGCGGGATGTGTATCTCCGACAGTAGGGGAGGGGCTTTCTTCCTGTTATGCGTTTCCGGGGGCGTTCCCTGGGTGGAACGCAAGCCTGGGGGACGCAATAGGGCGAAGCGCTCCGGATAGGGAGAAGGAGGCCCTCCCCTTTAGTCACGTGCGTCTGCTCTTTGGAGATTCTCTCTATGTGGGACGCTACTGTAACGTAGGCTAGATGACGTGTTGAGGAGACGCACTATGGGATGGGGGGGAGGCGTTCCTCTCCTCCTATCATCACTGTCTATTGACAGCCATGGGCGGTCCTGGGTGAAACGCACGCTGAGCGGCTTTGGACGCTACTCTACACGTGCTGAACACTAATGGGATTATACTATTATCTATACAACACTAATGGAATTAAACATCAGGTGAGTTGTCCCTCCTGATTGGAGGAGCCACATTAACGCCATGTTTAAAAGACCCCACTTTATACGAGCCAGACTCTTTTGACATCTGAGGCTTGTGAGGGCTGGCAGTGAGGACCTGGTATATTTCTAATATGTCCCCTGAAGAGTCGATGTGGACGAAACGCGTCGGGACACTAACAGGGTCAGCTTAGGGGTCCAACCTTGCAATAGATGTGGACCGTCCTTGTTAGGACGGGAGTTTGGGGTGGCAGGTAATTTTGTTATTTTATGGTCTCCTGATTGGATAGGGAGAGTGAATGCTGGATTAGCATGCTGAACCCAGGAATCCAAAGGAGAGACTGCCTGCCCCCCACCTGTGGAAGGAGTTGGTGAGACCATTCCTGTTATATGCCTAATATATGTCTATAATTGTGGTATCTGACCACTGTCAGTATCAGATATTAATTGATGATATTTTTTGTTAGGTATAATTATTTTTTATGCTGAGTTTTTCTATCAAATTGGACTAACGTCCGTTGATTTGGCATAATCACCTTTGTGTTTGTTTATTATGTTGGTTTGTTTATTTGTTTTGAACTAGTGGCCTCCACCATGATTTTCTAAATGCGGTATGAATTGCCTTGAGATATCTGGGCACGCATATGTTGTATACATGGTGAGGGCTTTGTGAGTTAACGAAATATAATTAGAGTAATTGGGTTCCTCTTTTTAGAGTATATTTAATAAAGGATTAATTTTAATGCTGTTACATATATTGTCAAATTGGGATTGCTGTATCACCTATCTGTGTATTTTGGCCTGATCTCGGACCGAGCATGACGGCTTCATAGAAATAGGATGATGTGTGAATCCAGCTTTGCACTACTACAAAAATCTGTATCCCATACATTACCTATTTCCATAAATTCATTACACTGACCTCCAAACAAATTATAAAATCGAATTTTTTTTCTTAATTGCTTTCGATAAAACACAAGTCAAGAAAAATCCAAAATTATAGTGGTGATGTAGAAGCCACATTGGGATTTTTTTTCAGAACCTTTATTTTTGTATATAAAAATGTGAAAATCAATCAAAACTTCTTGCAGGCGTGTTCTTTCATATGTGCCTATGTGCTCGATTCAGTGCATAGTAAATTCTGCACTTACCTATCAGAGACGCCTGGTCCTTCTCTAGGTGATCTGTGTCTGATAAGTGTTTTTCGGATTCTCCTATGATTGCACAGATATCATCCTTATATTGTGCATTTTGCTGTAAAGAGATGAGAACAATTACTGCCATCCGGAATGTGGCTATAAGTAATCAGATGTCAGAATGCAAACCCATTTTTACTAATGTATATATGGAAATATATAATATCCCACTCATCACATCGGAGGTTTGGTCATATCAAGTTGGTTTAATTAGATCATTTCAATCTGTTACTATATAGCGGTTGGCTGATCCCACCAACATTGGTGAGTTTTTCCAGACGTTTGATAATGATGACCTATTGGACCAGTGGGGTCCTGCACCCCCAGCGATCGGATGTTTGTGGCCTCAGCAGTGGTAAGATGCAGCTCCGTACACTGCAGTGGTTGTACTCTGGTACTGTATTGACTGAATGGGAACTGAGCTGCAGTACACCAGAATGGCCAGTACATAGCGTACAGGGAGATGTAATAACTCGGTTTTAAAGGGGTTTTTCAAAATCTAAAAACCACCAGAATGCCTTAAATGTTCAAAGAAGGGAATTTTGTTTACTTACCGTAAATTCCTTTTCTTCTAGCTCCAATTGGGAGACCCAGACACTTGGGTGTATAGCTTATGCCTCCGGAGGCCACACAAAGTATTACACTAAAAGTGTAAAGCCCCTCCCCTTCTGCCTATACACCCCCCATGCATCACGGGCTCCTCAGTTTTGGTGCAAAAGCAAGAAGGAGGAAAAAATTATAAATTGGTTTAAAGTAAATTCAATCCGAAGGAATATCGGAGAACTGAAACCATTCAACATGAACAACATGTGTACACAAAGAACAACAGCCCGAAGGGAACAGGGGCGGGTGCTGGGTCTCCCAATTGGAGCTAGAAGAAAAGGAATTTACGGCAAGTAAACAAAATTCCCTTCTTCTTTGTCGCTCCATTGGGAGACCCAGACACTTGGGACGTCCAAAAGCAGTCCCTGGGTGGGTAAATAATACCTCATAATAGAGCCGTAAACGGCTCAGTCCTACAGGTGGGCAACCGCCGCCTGAAGGACTCGCCTACCTAGGCTGGCATCTGCCGAAGCATAGGTATGCACCTGATAGTGTTTCGTGAAAGTGTGCAGGCTCGACCAGGTAGTCGCCTGACACACCTGCTGAGCCATAGCCTGGTGCCGCAAGGCCCAGGACGCCCCCACGGCCCTGGTAGAATGGGCCTTCAGCCCTGAGGGAACCGGAAGCCCCGAGGAACGATAAGCTTCGAGAATTGGTTCCTTGATCCACCGAGCCAGGGGTGATTTGGAAGCTTGTGACCCTTTACGCTGGCCAGCAACAAGGACAAAGAGTGCATCCGAGCGGCGCAGGGGCGCCGTACGAGAAATGTAGAATCTGAGTGCTCTAACCAGATCTAACAAGTGCAAATCCTTTTCACATTGGTGAACTGGATGAGGACAAAAAGAGGGTAAGGAGATATCCTGATTGAGATGAAAGGGGGATACCACCTTAGGGAGAAATTCCGGAACCGGACGCAGAACCACCTTGTCCTGGTGAAACACCAGGAAAGGGGCTTTGCACGACAACGCTGCTAGCTCAGACACTCTCCGAAGTGAAGTGACTGCTACTAGGAAGACCACTTTCTGCGAAAGGCGTGAGAGAGAAATATCCCTCATTGGCTCGAACGGTGGTTTCTGAAGAGCCATCAGCACCCTGTTCAGATCCCAGGGTTCTAACGGACGCTTGTAAGGAGGGACGATGTGACAAACCCCCTGCAGGAACGTGCGTACCTGTGGAAGTCTGGCTAGGCGCTTCTGAAAAAACACAGAGCGCAGAGACTTGTCCCTTAAGGGAGCCGAGCGACAAACCCTTTTCCAATCCGGATTGAAGGAAGGACAGAAAAGTGGGCAAGGTAAATGGCCAGGGAGAAAAACCCTGAGCAGAGCACCACGACAAGAATATCTTCCACGTCCTGTGGTAGATCTTGGCGGACGTTGGTTTCCTAGCCTGTCTCATAGTGGCAATGACCTCTTGGGATAACCCTGAAGACGCTAGGATCCAGGACTCAATGGCCACACAGTCAGGTTGAGGGCCGCAGAATTCAGATGGAAAAACGGCCCTTGAGACAGCAAGTCTGGTCGGTCTGGTAGTGCCCACGGTTGGCCGACCGTGAGATGCCACAGATCCGGGTACCACGACCTCCTCGGCCAGTCTGGAGCGACGAGGATGGCGCGGCGGCAGTCGGCCCTGATCTTGCGTAACACTCTGGGCAACAGTGCCAGAGGAGGAAACACATAAGGGAGTTGAAACTGCGACCAATCCTGAACTAAGGCGTCTGCCGCCAGAGCTCTGTGATCTTGAGACCGTGCCATGAATGTCGGGACCTTGTTGTTGTGCCGGGACGCCATTAGGTCGACGTCCGGCATGCCCCAGCGGCAACAGATCTCCTGAAACACGTCCGGGTGAAGGGACCATTCCCCTGCGTCCATGCCCTGGCGACTGAGAAAGTCTGCTTCCCAGTTTTCTACGCCCGGGATGTGAACTGCGGATATGGTGGAGGCTGTGGCCTCCACCCACAGCAGAATCCGCCGGACTTCCTGGAAGGCTTGCCGACTGCGTGTCCCGCCTTGGTGGTTGATGTATGCCACCGCTGTGGAGTTGTCCGACTGAATTCGGATCTGTTTGCCTTCCAGCCACGGCTGGAACGCCTTTAGGGCAAGATACACTGCCCTTATCTCCAGAACATTGATCGGAAGGGAGGACTCTGTCTGAGTCCAAGTACCCTGAGCCCTGTGGTGGAGAAAGACCGCTCCCCACCCTGACAGGCTCGCGTCCGTCGTGACCACCGCCCAGGATGGGGGCAGGAAGGATTTCCCCTTCGACAGAGAAGTGGGGAGAAGCCACCACTGAAGGGAAGCCTTGGCTGCCCGCGAAAGGGAGACGTTCCTGTCGAGGGACGTCGACTTCCTGTCCCATTTGCGGAGAATGTCCCATTGAAGTGGGCGCAGATGAAACTGCGCAAAAGGAACTGCCTCCATTGCTGCTACCATCTTCCCTAGGAAGTGCATGAGGCGCCTCAGGGGGTGTGACTGGCCTTGAAGGAGAGATTGCACCCCTGTCTGTAGTGAACGCTGTTTGTTCAGCGGAAGCTTCACTATCGCTGAGAGAGTATGAAACTCCATGTCAAGATATGTCAGTGATTGGGCCGGTGTCAGATTTGACTTTGGAAAATTGATGATCCACCCGAAACTCTGGAGAGTCTCCAGAGCAATGTTCAGGCTGTGTTGGCATGCCCCTTGAGAGGGTGCCTTGACAAGCAGATCGTCTAAGTAAGGGATCACCGAGTGTCCCTGAGAGTGTAGGATTGCCACCACTGTTGCCATAACCTTGGTGAAGACCCGTGGGGCTGTCGCCAGGCCAAAAGGCAGTGCCACGAACTGAAGGTGTTCGTCCCCTATGGCGAAACGCAGGAAGCGCTGATGCTCTGGTGCAATCGGTAGGTGGAGATAAGCATCTTTGATGTCGATTGATGCCAGGAAATCTCCTTGGGACATTGAGGCGATGACGGAGCGGAGCGATTCCATCCGGAACCGCCTGGTTTTCACATGCTTGTTGAGCAGTTTTAGGTCCAGAACAGGACGGAAGGATCCGTCCTTTTTTGGCACCACGAACAAGTTGGAGTAAAAACCGTGACCCCGTTGCTGAAGAGGAACAGGGATCACCACTCCTTCCGCCTTCAGAGTGCACACCGCCTGCAGAAGAGCATCGGCTCTTTCGGGGGGCGGAGATGTTCTGAAGAAACGAGTCGGAGGACGAGAGCTGAACTCTATCCTGTAACCTTGAGATAGAATGTCTCTCACCCATCGGTCTTTTACCTGTGGCAGCCAGGCGTCGCAAAAGCGGGAGAGCCTGCCACCGACCGAGGATGCGGTTTGAGGAGGCCGAAAGTCATGAGGAGGCCGCTTTGGGAGCGGTTCCTCCGGCGGTCTTTTTAGGACGTGACTTAGACCGCCATGAATCGGAGTTCCTCTGATCTTTCTGAGGCCTTTTGGACGAGGAGAATTGAGACCTGCCCGCGGTCCGAAAGGACCGAAACCTCGATTGTACCTTCCGTGGTTGAGGTCTGTTTGGTTTGGACTGGGGTAAGGATGAGTCCTTTCCCTTGGATTGTTTAATGATTTCATCCAATCGCTCACCAAACAAGCGGTCGCCAGACAATGGCAAACCGGTTAAGAACTTTTTGGAAGCAGAATCTGCCTTCCATTCACGTAGCCACATGGCCCTGCGGACTACCACCGAATTGGCGGATGCTACCGCCGTACGGCTCGCAGAGTCCAGGATAGCATTAATGGCGTAGGACGTAAACGCCGACGCCTGAGAGGTTAAGGACACCACTTGCGGGGCAGATGTACGTGTGACTGTATTAATCTGCGCCTGACAAGCTGAGATAGCTTGGAGTGCCCATACGGCTGCGAATGCTGGAGCAAAAGACGCGCCGATAGCTTCATAGATGGATTTCAACCATAGTTCCATCTGTCTGTCAGTGGCATCTTTGAGCGAAGCCCCATCTTCCACTGCAACTATGGATCTAGCCGCCAGTCTGGAGATTGGAGGATCCACCTTAGGACACTGAGTCCAGCCCTTGACAACATCAGGGGGGGAAGGGATAACGTGTATCCTTAAGGCGCTTGGAAAAACGCTTGTCTGGACAGTCTCGGTTTTTCTGGACTGCCTCTCTGAAGTCAGAGTGATCCAGAAACGTACTCAATGTACGTTTGGGAAACCTGAAACGGAATTTCTCCTGAGAAGCTGACTCCTCAATTGTAGGAGCTGGTGGAGAAATATCCAACACCTGATTGATGGTCGCTATAAGGTCATTCACTACGGCGTCACCATCAGGTGTATCAAGGTTGAGAGCGGCTTAAGGATCAGAATCCTGATCTGTTACCTCCGCTTCATCCTCCAGAGAGTCCTCCTGCTGAGACCCTGAACAGTGTGATGAGGTGGAGGGAATTTCCCAGCGAGCCCGCTTGGGCGGCCTGGGACTGCGGTCCGTGTCAGAGACCTCACCCTGGGACCTATGGGTCACCCCAGGGGCACATTGCTGTTCCAATTGAGGGGGACCAGGGGTCAAAGATTGATCAGTGCCCGGGGCCTGAATCACCGGTCTGGACTGTAAGGCTTCTAGTATTTTAGCAGACCATTTATCCATACTCTCAGACAGTTTGTCAGCAAAAGCTGCAAACTCCGTCCCTGTCACCTGGACAGTGGTAGCAGGTGGTTCCACCTGGGCCACCAGTAGCAGAGGCTCCGGCTGAGTAAGTGCCACAGGGGCCGAGCATTGCACACAATGAGGGTCAGTGGAACCTGCCGGTAGTATAGCTGCACATGAGGTACAGGTTGCAAAGTACGCCTGTGCTTTGGCACCCTTGCTTTTTGCGGACGACATGCTGTTGTCTCCTCTTAGAACAATCCAGGAGGGTATATACCAAAAATCAACAGAGCGACCGTACAGTGCAAATGTATAGCCTATATATATATATATATATATATATATATATACACACTTCGGCACTCAGTGGGGCCAGCACCACAGGTGCTGCTTACCGACCGCTCAGAGCGGTTGTGTGATCACCAGATTCCCTGCCTGGGTCTCCCTGTGTTGTCTCTCCTCTCCAGCGTCTGAATCGCTGACAGGAATGGCTGCCGGCGTTCTGTGGGGAGGAGGGGACCGTGGGCGTGCCCAAGAAAGTGCGGGAATCTAGTGCCCCAGTGTACTGAGTGAGGGGGGAGGAGGATACTAATGTATGCTCCAGCCCTCAGCGCTGACTATCTGTGCAGCGTCCCGCCCTTCCCCTGACTGGCAAGCCTGTGGGCGGGAATATGCGATACTAGGCCGCAGAAGCCGGGGACTAAAGTTATAAGCGCGGCCGGCATATAAGCGCGGCCGCGCGGTAGTCCCCGGCGCACTAACACACCCAGCAGTGCTGCAATGTGTATGGCACAAGCGCTCCATGCGCGGTCCCCACGGGGACACAGAGTACCTCACAGTAGCAGGGCCTTGTCCCTGACGATACCCAGCTCCTATCCAGCAGATTCCCAGGGGCTGCGGAGGGAGCACGGTCCCAGTGCCTGGAGACCGATCCGGATCCCACTTCACCCAGAGCCCATAAGGGATGTGGAAGGAAAACAGCATGTGGCTCCTGCCTGTGTACCCGCAATGGGTACCTCAACCTTAACAACACCGCCGACAAAGTGGGGTGAGAAGGGAGCATGCTGGGGGCCCTGTTATGGGCCCTCTTTTCTTCCATCCGACCTAGTCAGCAGCTGCTGCTGACTAAGCTGTGGAGCTATGCGTGGATGTCAGCCTCCTTCGCACAAAGCATAAAAACTGAGGAGCCCGTGATGCACGGGGGGTGTATAGGCAGAAGGGGAGGGGCTTTACACTTTTAGTGTAATACTTTGTGTGGCCTCCGGAGGCATAAGCTATACACCCAAGTGTCTGGGTCTCCCAATGGAGCGACAAAGAAAGTAGTTTAGCTTGCACCTCACCCCATCTCCATCACTCCTCCACTGTGATCAGATCCAGAACAGGCCTGGCGTCTCCAAGCCTCTGCACATGGTCTGTGAAAATCTACAACTTTGCTGCTGTGAGAGATTGTGGCTCCAATTGTGGCCATCGTCTCCCTTGATCAGTTGCCGAAGTCTAAATTTGGAAGTGAGATCTATCCTGCAGTATATCGCTCCTCTCAGGCCTTTTGTATATGTATACTGTACCATCCTGCAGTACATAGCAACTCTCAGCCCCTCTATATACAGTACAGCCTCTTTCAGCAGCATATTGTTCTTCAGCCCCTCTATATAGAACTTCCTCTTGCAGTACATTAATCTTATTCCCCTCTATCTACAGCCTCCTCTTGCAGTATATCACTCCACTTATACAGCAGGAGGGCTGTACATAGAGAGGACTATCGCTCAACTTTTTCCCCCCTATATGTACAGCCTCCTCCTGTAGTAAATCATTACGCTTATTCCCCTGTATGTACAGCCAGCTCCTGGACTATATCGCTCCCCTTATTCACCTCTTTGTACAGCCTCCTCTTGCAGTAGATCACTCCACTTATTCCCCTCTATGTACAGCCTTGTCCTGCAGTATATTGCTCCACTTATTCTCTTACATGCACAGCCACTTCCTGCAGTTAATAACTAATTTTATTCCCCTCTATGTACAGCCTCCTACTGCAGTATATCGCTCCATTTATTCCCCTCTATGTACAGCCAATTCCTGGACTATATTGCTTCTTTTATTCCCATTTATGTAGAGCCTCCTCATGTAGTATTCTGCTCCACTCATTCCCCTCTATGTTCAACCAGTTTCTGTATCATGCCCCTCTATATACAAACCCATTTGGGAGGACATAGCCTCTTCTCAGCCTCCAGCATAAACTACTCCATCCTGAAGCACATCACTCATCTTACTGCAAGGAGTACAATCCTCCCACCTTTTCTTGCTCTGTATTGGACTCCTGATAATAAGCAGAGATAATAAGGAATTCTAAGTACCAAAGGAGAGGCTACAGGGGTTGCATTCTTCATTCATTCATGAGCGATCCCAGCAACCTGACAAGAGAGCAGCAAGAAAGCAGGAATCGAGCATGCGCGATCCAATTTCTGCACTGTTGAGAGCACAGTAGAGGAATCAGGGATCACGCATGCAGGATTCTAGAACTTCAACATTGCCCATACACTTAAGGGGGCTTTACACGCAACGGCAATCGCTAACAATATGTCATTGGGGGTCACGGAATTCGTGACGCACATCCAGCCTTTTTAGCGACGTCGTTGCGTGTGAAACGTACGAAAGACCGCTAACGATCAAAAATACTCTCCTTATCGTTGATATGTCGTTCTAATCCCAAATATCGTTGATGGTGCTGGATGCAGGTTCTTTGTCGTTCCTGAGGCAGCACACATCGCTACGTGTGACACCCCAGGAACGACAAACAATACCTTACCTGTGTCCTCCGGCAACGAGGTGGGCATCACTTTCTTTCGGCTGCTCTCCGCCCCTCAGCTTCTATTGGGCGGCTGCCGTGTGACGCCACAGGAACTTCCCCCTTAGAAAGGAGGCGGTTCGCCGGCCACAGCGACATCACTAGGCAGGTAAGTCCGTATGACGGGGACAAATGATATTGTGCGCCACGGGCAGCGATTTGCCCGTGACGCACAAATGACAGGGGCGGGTACGCTCGCTAGCAATATCGTTGCGTGTAAAGCCCCCTTTAGGCCAGCAGTGATCCTGCGTATCCTAGGCAGTACAGTTTGGCTCAAAAAACATGTGGGCTGTATATGGAACATCACCAGGGTGCTGTCATACCCAAAACAACATTAGACAGGAGCAGAATTTTTCATATAGTGTAAGTATATTGCTGAGGGATAGCTTCAATGTCTTTGACAACCCTTTAAAGGGGTGGTTCACCCATTTTTTTTTTTTTTCCCCAATGATTCTCACTTACCATTATATGCATCTTCTGCATTGGCTTCTGTTTCCATTTCTGGCACTGAGCGGCGTTATCCTGCACGCTCAGTGCCAGTCACATGACCCCCTGGAGCTGTGGCCGCCGGCATCCTCTGACGTCCCGGCATTTCCGGGCTCTCAAACTGGACGGGTACGTCACAGGATGCCGGCGCCACTCACAGTGATTGACTGGGCTGTGGGCGGTGACTACCTGACGTCACAGCCCAGCATCGAGGGGAGGATCCGGAGGATGCCAGTGTGTGGAGCGGTGAAGGCAGAGCACGCGCTACCAGCATTCAGCTGTGGGAGGTACGGGGCGCCAGTGTGGAGTACAGGGGGGGGTTTCTCCAACTGAAATCCCCCCCTGTCACGCAAGTATGTGATCACACTGTCCACCCGCCCGCTGTGCTCAGCTGTCAGGAGAGCGGGCGGTGTCGGCAGTGTGATCATATACTCCCACCAGCAGCACAGGTGACCGGACGCGGAGTGAGTGTGTGTGTGTATGTCATACTCACCTGTCTGCAGGGTCCGGGTGCCATGCTTGCTTCCAGCCCCTGTCCCGGTACCGCCGCTCTGGCTGTGTGCAGTCTCCCCGGGGCACGCACGAAGCTTGCAGGACCTGGCCGTGGATCACCTGATGCAGTCACCTGACGCATCAGCTGATCGTAGTCTCGCCGGCTTTTTCGTGTCCGGCCGGCTATCAGCTGATCCTGCCGTCAGGGGACTTCATCAGCTGATTACCGGCCGCTCCTGCAGCGATAGGACGGGATCATACTCCTGTCCAATCGATCGCTCCAGGAGCTGCCGGTAATCACCACAGCACATAAGTGAGTATGTATTTTTTTTTTTTTTTTTGGCACTGATGCATCAGCTGATTGTATAATCGGCTTTTATACAATCAGCTGATGTGTGATGGGATTCAGGCACTTGATCCTGATACATCATCTGATCGCTTTGCCTTCCAGCAAACCGATCAGATGATATTGGATCCGGATTGGACGGCGCGGGACCCTAACCCAGGATTACTGCGGAGGGGGGTTTATTTCAATAAAGATGGAGTCACTAATTGTGTTGTGTTTTATTTCTAATAAAAATATTTTTGTGTGTTGTGTTTTTTTTTTTTTTTATCATTACTAGTAATTCATGGTGGCCATGTCTAATATTGGCGTGACACCATGAATTTCGGGCTTAGGGCTAGCTGATAATATACAGCTAGCCCTAACCCCATTATTACCCGGCTAGCCACCCGGCATCAGGGCAGCTGGAAGAGTTGGATACAGCGCCAGAAGATGGCGCTTCTATGAAAGCGCCATTTTCTGGGGTGGTTGCGGACTGCAATTCGCAGTGGGGGTGCCCAGAAAGCTTGGGCACCCTTCACTGTGGATTCCATTCCACAGCTGCCTAGTTGTACCCGGCTGGACACCAAAATTAGGCGAAGCTCACGTCATTTTTTTTTTAAATTATTTCATGAAATTCATGAAATAATTAAAAAAAAAAGGGCTTCTCTATATTTTTGGTTCCCAGCCGGGTACAAATAGGCAGCTGGGGGTTGGGGGCAGCCCGTACCTGCCTGCTGTACCCGGCTAGCATACAAAATATGGCGAGGCCCACGTCATTTTTTTTTTCTCTTTTTTGGCAAAAAACTGCATACAGTCCGGGATGGAGTATGCTGAGCCTTGTAGTTCTGCAGCTGCTGTCTGCTCTCCTGCATACACTAGTGAATGGAGGATGCTGAGCCTTGTAGTTCTGCAGCTGCTGTCTGCTCTCATGCATACACTAGTGAAGTTATGTACTAGTAAAACAACTCCCATGTCAGGAGCCAAAATTGGGAAAGATTTGTTTTGCCGAATCCATTGCAGGGTTAATGGTGTTCTCAGATTTTACAGAGGACCTCAATGTTAGCCTGTGTGGATGACGTAGGACGCATTAAGCACCCAGGCTTCAGAAGAAGGAGGACAAAGATGGCCAAAAGAGGAGGCGCTGCACCCGGAGAATGGAGACGGTCATCTGACCAGTCTGCATCGCCCCTTAGGTAAGTATTATAAAGTCATGTTTATGTTCTACACAGCAGCCTGGGCTCTTATATACAGTATGTTAGAATGCTGTATATAAGAGCCCACTGGTGGTGGCCGCAGCTTATAGTCACCAAATCTGGTGACAGGTTCCCTTTAAGTGCCCGGCTCCTGGTCTTATACTCACCTTACAGCGTCTTCATCTTCAATCAGTGGTTTTCTGTAGTTTGTGACCTGCCAGCTTCGCTAATGTGTCATGGAGTAATCTGGAGGTCACAACTCAATACAAGTCTATGAGACCCTCGTTCTGGCATTCATAGAGTTAGATTGAGAGCTTGTGACGTAACTTCTAACTTCCAGACGTGATTGTCACAAGATAGCGCTGCGGGACCGGAGTATCGCTGATAAAATACACAACAGGGGTTTTAAGCGCCACTCGCGTGCTGAAATAAAACACTGGAGCGGTGCTTTAAGTAAAGGCTGTAAAGCGGTAGACAACCCCTTTTACGTTTGGCCGGTTGCTAATTTCTACTGAAAATTAGCCATTTGCCATAATTCAGAGATTAGCATCAGAGTCCTGATAGCCATAAAGACCTAAAAATCAAGGTGAAGGTGAATGTGGGACTCACCTGGTGCAGGTCCATGTGGACACGGATCTGTAAATGTATAAAGCATTGCGATGAAAACAAAGGAACGGCTTTCCTGTAAGGATTGCCTGTCAGCTGGTGCTAAGGCTGCTTTCACACATCCTGTTTTTGCTGTGCGGCACAATACGGCGCTTTGCAGAAAAAACGCAACCTTTTTTTTTTTGCCGCCGGGTGAGTTTTTTTCTGCATAGACTTGCATTAGTGCCGTATTGGGCCACATGGCCTTGCGTTGCGTCCGTTTTTTGCCGGATGCGGCATATTTAGCCCATGATGGAACGTTGCCTGGCACTTTTTTTGTGCGGCGAAAAAAAACGCATCACGCTGGATCCGGCGAGATTTACAATGCAAGCCTATGGACGCCGGATGCGGTTTTTTGCACTGCGGATGCTCAGTATCAAGCTGCATCTGTCAAAAAACGGACGGGCCGCATGGAAAAACTTATGCAACGGATCTGTTTTTTTCGCCGCATCCGTTGCATAGGTTTTCGAGCCGCACTGCAAAACCGGATGTGTGACAGCAGCCTAAGACGTCTACTACTTCCAGACCGTGACCATATAGTGTGGTGAGAACTGAAAGCAATTACTACTCTGAGGCTGGACCAGAGCGCAGCAGGCAGACGCTGACCCCCTTCTCTGCTCCAATCATGCTCTGACCTGATTGTATATCATCAAGGCTGGAGCTTTCCATCCGGTGGCCATTCACAGAAATGTTCAGATATCAGCAGGCGAGAGAAAAGAACACAAGGTCCGGAAGCAGAAGCAGATACATATAGCGGAGCACTGCGGGAATTTGTGATTTGGCACATTGCTACACCAACACCAAGATTGGTACTTCTCTGGGGAGGTGGTATGGTCATAGTAAAGGCCGCTTTACACATAGTAACACTTAGACAGGCCAACATGCCGAATACTATTTTTTTTCTCCCACATGTTACATTGTGGGCAGATCCAGCAGGTTTTGACAACTTTAATGTTTTAGGGGACCTTCGCTAATAGTATACAAACACTGAACAATAAAAAATAAATCTTTAGTTT